>NC_061112.1:42462187-42634297 GCF_002878395.1 Capsicum annuum | reverse complement strand
ACGCACCATTCAATATATATGTACTACTTTAAATAAAACATATACTACAATATATATATATATATACTACAATATATATATATATACTACAATATATATATATATACTACAATATATATATATATATATATATATATATATATAGAGAGAGAGAGAGAGAGAGAGAGAGACAGAGAGAGAGAGAGAGAGTTATATACTAATTTATAAAACATAAAACATGTATACATTAAATATATACGTCTATAGAAGATATATATACATATATACACACCATTCAATATATATGTACTACTTTAAATAAAATATTCTACAATATATATACATTACAATATATATATATATATATAAAATTATATATTAATTTATAAAACATATTCACATGTATACATTAAATATATACGTCTATAGAAGATATATACAAATATATACGCACCATTCAATATATATATACTACTTTAAATAACACATATACTACAATATATATATACTACAATATATATACAATTTATAAAACATATACATATGTATACATTAAATATACATATCTATAGAAGATATATACACAAATACACAAAACATATGCTACTTAATATAATAAATTAATAATACTTGATAGTAAATTAATAATATATTAAAAGTAAGTTTTTAATTTAAACTAGAAATTCAATTTAAATCATTAAATGAAAAAAATTACAAAGTAAGGACTAAGGAGTGAATGAATGTTGAATTTTATTGATTGCAAAATGATCCAAAATTTATAATTTACATGAATGAAAAATCTACAAATTATGCATCATTTTTTCCAACTCATTCATGTTAATATTGATGGGAACTTGCATAGGAAAGTCAAATACAACAGGGGCAAAACCATGCATTGGATTTAATTCTGCTGAGTTCTCCCGTGAAGACATAATTTCTTTAAGTTTCTGCCCGTCATTCGGCTCCGCTTCCATTCCTTGATTTCTTCTTTCTGCTCTAATCCAATCTCTAAGGCAAACTAGAACATTCATTGCATTGCTTCCCAATGAGTGTCGGTTGTCTCCAAGTTGCTGTCGTCCCTGACTAAAAGTGCTCTCTGGTGCAACAGTTGACATTAGAACATTCAAGATATCTCTAGCTAATCTTGAAAGCACAGGATATTGTGTTTCATTACTCCTCCACCAATCCAACTTGTTGATCCGTTGTCTGCGATCCTCTAGTGACGACCGAAGATAGTATTTAAGCTCTTTTTGAAAAGTTGATGTGTAAGCTCTCTCATCAACATTGTTCCAACAAGGTAAATCATAAAAGGAATCAGAAAAACAACTATGTGCCGGCCTTTTAGAAGATGATGGCTTCTCGGGAGGATGAGGAGCGATAGTTGGAGTGATATTTGTAGGTACGGCTAAATAAACTAAATCAGCATAGTGATTATATAATTTTTCTATGTATTCATTCGCATTACCCATAGCCGTCCACAAATCAGGTTGTATTTGTTGAGAAGCATTGTTAGTATTTATTTCTAAGTTAGCATAAATAAGAGTACTAAAGTGGCACATAGTATTATATTTCATGCACGGATTTAGCATAGCACCAACCAAGTAAATAGGGGGAGTCAGGAAAAAATATTTTTTAAATTTAGTAATCATGACACTAACAACTTCTTTATAATATTCTTTATTTTTATATTTTTTGAGTAAACCAGAAATATCGGTTATATATGCCCAAATATTACAAATAGTAGGATAATAAGCACCGGAAAATTCAACCGTAGCTATATAATTTTTTTCTAAAAACTTAATAAGATCATTAATTGCAACCCAATCAGAATCATGTAGCAGGCAATCAGCAGAATCAACAAATGAACCACAATGTTGGTTAAAAACTAGTGTAATAGGAACTTTATATTTATAACAAGTTTTTTTAAAAATAATAAGTAGAATTCCATCTAATAGAAATTTTCCTCAGGCATCAATATCGGTGCAAGTCCATTTTCTTGACATTTAACTTTAAATTCTCTAATTCTTTTTCTTCGATTATTTCCTTGAATAAAACCAACAGGAAGACAGATTTTTCAATATAAAGCTAAAAAAACTCAAGACCATCTTTTACAATTAAATTATATATGACATGCCACTTAATATGAAAAATTTCAGGTAACAAAGGAGATAACTTAGATTTTAAGTTTGTTATAACAGTCTTATTATTAGAAGCATTATCAAAAGCAATACATAAGATTTTATTTTCGATACCATAAAATTCTGCAACTTTAATAATTGAATCAGTAATAAAATCTCCAGTATGTTTACGATCTTCATCATATAAAAAAGAAAGAATATGTTTTTGCATCACAAAATTACTATCCATACAATGACTAATAACAGTTAAATAATCATTTTTATTTATATCACGACCAAGATCAGAAGTTAGGGGCAATCTGCATTGAATTATTTTTAACAATGTTGATAAATAAAAATAATATTGTGAATGAAGTCTAAAAATATCAGACCGACAAGTACTTCTAGGAATACCATTAAATATAGGATTATAAATTGCTTGAATATAGTGAATAAAGGAATCAGAAGAAGGAAAACTAAAAGGCAAACAACCCACAGCCACCATTTTAGCTATTTCTTTCCGGTCCCTCAATTTATTATACTTCTTCATTACCTGACTGGTTGCTTGGTCCATTCTAGTTGCGTTGGCCCACCAACATCTGCACCACCTCGTGCAATATTTAACTCTCTTTCGTGAGCATCACCTATATGTCTCATTAACGTACCCGTACCTCCTTTCTTTCCTTTGCTTTTATGCTTATATATTTAATGACAAATATTGCATTGCACCTCAGTATCTAATATATGTTCAAAAAATTGCCATGCAATACTAGTTATTTTATGAGCTCTTGAGGCACAGGGAGGACGGAGAGGGAGATTAACCGATTCAGATCTAGCGTTAGCATTTCCTACTGCGGGTGTCTCACCAATATTTTCATCATCTTCATCTAAATTAACCGCATTTAATTCATTTTCTTCTTCTATACCATAATTTTTCTGAGGTTCTACATAGTCCATATCGTGAGCACCTACACTTATTTCTTCCTCAAAAGGTGTACCAAGCGGTACCGGAGGCGAAGACACACAGATATCTACTACTTGAAGTACCTTTTTTCTACAAAGAAAGAACCGAGCTGCGCAGATAGGCTCCTTAGAGATAGGCTCGCATCGCGTAGCTTGTGCTTGCGCTATAGACAACATGCGACAAAGATCTGGCTATAGATGAAGTTTCCTCATATTTTAGCCATCTTATAATGAACTTGGATTTTACAGTGGTCCACCTCTATAAATACCCAAGGACGACCTGCATACATTAGTTTTACAATTTTTGAGATAAAAATAGAGAGTACAAGAGTTTTTATGAGGGTTCTTCATTTTGTAACTCAACTACTTTATATTTTGGTATGATTAACATTGATTATTGTGTTTTTCTTCAAACTACGATTGACTAATATCCTTGTTTCAAGGTTACAATTGGAGCATGATTGTTTAGTATTTTATTTGAATCAGTGAAGTTTATTTCTCATTTAATTGTGCTTGTGTTCTAAAGCTTACTATTTTAGTATTTGGCCAACATTAAAAAAATGAATAATTTTTGCTTGAACGGAGAAATGGGAATGTATGGATAGGACGAAGAACATGAGAAATAAGATCCTTCCTTACTCAAGTTAGGGTTGATTTGCAACTAGAATAGATATATACCTAGTTTGCCTTATTTGGTTATGAACGAGATGAAAATATTAAAGCATTTGAATTAGAGATTCACATCTTCAGTCAATGATGTAGTTGTGAAACTAGTTTGAATAGGTGATATAGAGGATACCATTTTTGAATTGTACACTTAACCCCAAAATCTGCAATTCGAGAAATAAAGTTAATTGAGATAAATAAATACTATACATGATTGTGGTAAATGCCGTTGCTCTGGAATTTATCTCAATATTATTTACAACCTTGTTTAAAAGCGTGATTATCTTATTTTATTCTTTTTGCACAGTATGAGAAAGTTATAATTTTACAAATCCTCGTGATAAAATGCATCACTTGTCTGAAATATGATTGGAAACTAAATTAGGTAAATTGCTAAGCACATAATCCTCGTGGATTCTATATCCGACTCCTAAAGAGCCACTATATTACTTGCTAGACCATGTAAATTGTGTATATGGTAGGACGCAATAAATTTTTGACTTCATTGCCTGAGGCTTAAGAAATTAGTGACCTTTTTTATTTTCAATAATATTTTACAAATGTTAACAACTTTATCGTAGCGACTAATTTTGCAGGTCTAATTTATGCCTCGATCTAGCAAGAGAAAGAGAATCAGCTAAACCATATTTGGAGCCTGAATGAGCATTTTATTAGTGAAGGAGAGTAGTAGCTCTTCAATATCTAATTCAACAACTTCAACTGGCTGATCCGACAGAAATTAATGTAGAAATGGAAGCAGCTAGGCCAGTTCGCGAGGTGGTAATCCCATTCACCAATAATATCTCCCCCAACATTCATAAATCGAAAGTAGGAGGTCTATTAGATATCAAGTAGAATATGGGGTGCAACTATTTCACACCAACAACCAGTTTATAGGACTTTCTAATGAGGATCCACAAAAACACTTGCAGAACTTTCTTGAGATTAGTGACACATACATTCTTGAAGGAGTTTCGTTTGACTATGTGAGACTTACCCTCTTCTATTTTTCTCTATTAGGGAAAGAAAAAAGGTGGTTGTAGGTTGGACAACATAATTTTATCACCACCTGAGGTGATCTGGAAAAGAATTTTTTGATCGATTTCTTTCCATCTAGAAAGACAACGAATTTGAGGACTAGGATCTTAAAATTCAGGCAAAAGGATGGTGGAAATTTGTGTCAAGTTTGGGAGAGGTTCAAGTCATTGCTTCCTGATTTCCCTTATCACTAATTCTATCCTCTGTAAAAGGTACTACATCTAAGGACGAGCCATTGGGACCTCCACAACCCCCATCATATTGCCTTATCAAACTAATGAGGCTTTAGTGTACACTTTTATAGAAGGCTTGAACCTAATATAAAGATTCTTTGGGATTCAGTAGTTAAGCATTAGAAAAGATATATAATGAGTTGTATGCATTTCAAAATTATATATCACAAGAAAATTCAAAATAAAATAGATGTTTCTAAAAGCTTTATAATGAAAGCTGTAGATCTCTTCGAATTGGACCAATTGACAACTATTGCAACACAGATTAGCGCTTTACAAAATCAGGTGAACAATCAATTCAGTTTTCTAAATTTAGGATATCAACAATCTCCTATGAACATGGCACAACAGACACAGACTTGGTGTGAGGTATGTGGTAATAATGATCATTCGGCATACGCTTGTGCAACTAATTAAAAATTAATAAAATTTGTGGGTAATTGTTGGACACTTGGAGGGTTGCACCGCACAGTGATGGACAAAAATCAGTCATAATAAATAAAACAGTAAACTAATCAGGAACACAACACAGTGAAGGAAATATAAATAACACAAGATTTAACGTGGAAAACTCCTTGCTCAAGGGAGGGAAAACCACGGCTTGCCCTCACAAGCACCTCAAAAGTTCACTATAATCAACCTCTTGATTACAGACTCGAATTTGAACCTAACTCTAGGCTCCTCTTTCTTGTAGTAACTCTACTACAATCTCAACTTGACAACTCTGCCAAGACTCCTCAACACTGTTAACTCTAACCAGTTTCAAGCTTAGACAACTCTAACTAAGACACTCTCTAAACACAAAGAAAAGATCATTACTCTTATAGAGTGAGTAATTTATTTACAGACTCAAACTGAACTCAAGAACATTTGCAATTTAGGACAAATAATAAATGAGAACTTGAGAAATGTTGAATATTGAGTTTTTGCCTTTTACTCTCTTTAGCTTTATGGATTTGCAAAATCTTACTGATAGAGAAAAATCCCTTTTATTTTATAGATGAATGATGAGTAGGATTGAAATACCATTGGACCAGGTGTCCTCAATAGTACAAGTTGCACCTGTGCAGTTTGTTACATGAGAGGATGAAATTGTACAGACGCGTGTGAGCTGTACTGTTGCCTTGAACATCCAGGGACCAGGTCCCTTGTAGTCATTTGACCATCATCAAAATAAGATACAACAGTAATGCACAATGCTAAGATAATAAAAAATTTATGAACATGTATAATGCAAATTGGCGAAATCACCCCCACTTTTCATGGGATAGAAATCAAGGGCAGAATGTAAATCAATATAGAAGTGAAGTGGGAAATCAAAATCTTCAACACCAGGCTCTAGTGGTCACTCTAATACTCAGTACAATAATATTACGGAAATTTTTAAGCAGATCATGGATAACCAAGAACAAATGGCTACTGGCATACAAAATCAACAACTGGCCATAAAGACTCTAACGGTTCAGTTGGGACAGCTTGTTGGGGTACATAATAGTAGAACTCAGGGAGATCTACCCAATGATACAGATCCTAACCCTAATGAAGTTAATGTGTATTCTACTCAAAGTGGTCTACAATTGGAGGAATTAGAGCCCCTAAAAGTGACTCACAAGGTTATTCTGGGAGATGAGAAAAAAGTAGAAATTGAAAAAGATTAGGATAGTAAAAATAATGTGGCAAGTGTGAAGTAACCTATCACGACCTGATTTCATGAGTAGTGATAACACCTACTTTACTCCACTAGTAGGTAAATTAAACCATAACCCAGAGCTATAAGTAATGGTCTAATTTGGTGGAAAATGACATAACTATTAGAAATATGCAAGCAAAAGGCTTACAAGCCATAAATCATAGAATAATAATATAGTGAAAGAAAAATTTATCAACATGACCTAGTATGTTGGTACAAGATCCTCTAATTCAAAAGAACACAACTACTATCAAGTCAATATACAATAGTCTAAAAAATGAAACGAATAGAAAAAACAAAAGAAGAAAAAATGTCAACTCCAGCTCCGAGATCTCCCCCTTCCTTCGAACTCTGACCAATACAAATCTCAGTATTAACGACGACAACTAGTACTCAGATCTGCATAAAAAAGATGAAGAAGTGTAGTATGAATACCAAAGCCATAGGTACTCAGTAGGCATCATCGTCCGACTAAGCTAAATCATAGTATAAATATAATAAAATGTGAAATAAGTAATCTAAGTCAAGGAAAGAATGCAAACCTGGAAATCCCTCTAAATACTAAATGTAAAAAATTGAGATAATAATATTAAAGGAAATATAATTATCTTTACATAGCTGGTCCCCATAAGCTAGCAGGTGTGAATAAAGTAAACAACCCAACAAGAGCCCCCCATTAGACCAGAGGGTGAAACCAAGGAAAAGTAATAATTGGAATTATACAAGTTTACCATAACTCAAAATCATAATCGTGGATCCTTCCATTCCATGAAACATCTGACTCGAACCGAATCCATAACTGTCATAATGAATAAACACTTTGTGGGACTTGAATTGGAACTCATATCATTATTTGCTAAACTTGACCTAGAACTCATAGCATCATTTATCGGACTTGAACTAGAACTTATACCATGAATAATGACGGAATCAAACCAATCTTAAGATCATAAATTGTTGGACTCAAATCGAAATTCTATCATCTCCCAAGTATCAATAATAACTAAAGCATCATGTATATAAACCTCCTTGGGCTTAAGATTATAGATAAAATATTACAACATGTCTATTAGGTCTACAAGAAGCTACTAGTAGTCTTGACCTAAGGTAAACTGGAGGGGTCCACATCTAATCCCAAAATTCATTCTAAGGCAAACTCTACCATGAACTAAGAAAATGTATCTAATTTCACTACTGTATGTTAATTTAAGATACTTGAGTCTTAAGATATCAATTCTACCTTATGAATGACTGATTACGTCAATTATGCCTAGTTACGATTCCTTCATCGGCTAAATGTTCCAAATTCTACTAAATAAACCCCCAAGACCTAAATTCCAAAGCTAGCATAATATCATGTTCATACTATAACTAATTTCAATCTAATATATAGGTAAACCTAGGCTTCCTGGATGCCGAAGAAAGCCGATAAAATTTGCTAAATTGTTGATTTCCTCTTCGAGAAGCTTGTGCTAGATGCCACACTATAAAAATGGTAATCTACTAACCAATGCAATAACAACGGTAACCATATTGATTTTTATGCTTCAAATTCAAAATTGAGTCAAAATCCCATGTGGGGCTCGCATGTAGATTAGTACTTTTGAAACTGTCAATGCATTCCTCTATGCTCAAGGATCATATACCCTCCAGAATGAGTAAATTTTGAGATTAAATGGCATTAAACTCAAAACAATAATAATCTAGGGATTTTGGAGATAAATTGAAGTATTAACCAAGAATTTAGTAGAAACTTACAAAGATTTTGATGAAGAAATAATTAATCCCAGCTCACAATCACCCCACAATCACACAATAATTACTCTCTCAATTTCTCGCACTCTCTAGGGTTTTAACTCTTGAGACTTATGAGAAAAATGATATAAAATTGGGCAAAATAGGCATTTAATGGCATCCTGAGTGTCACTTAAGCGGTCACCACTAAAGTGGCCAAGTATCACTACCGTGGTACTCGCTTGGCCTTGCCTACTGTTAAAGCGGATAGACTGTCACAAAATGGCACCTATTTTAGTGGGTACACCATCGTTAAAGAAGCTCATCTAGGCAATCCATGGCCTCTAAATCAAACTCTGTTAAAGTGATCAAGGAGCCACTTTAGCAGATGCACAAGCTGTGTACTAACTGAAACTTGAAATTTTTCTAAGTTTTCACCGGCCCCTCAGGATTCATTCAAAATTCCGTAAACACAAATAAAATATGCTACCCTAATTAAATTTGAAATTTTGGCCTCAATAGAGTAGTTAAAATTTCTATCTCAGATTATTTTGATGAAATATGGGCCCCACACCCATGGACTATTTTTATCAATTTTTGGCCAATAGCCCAAAATGAGTCCAAAAGCCTTGAAACCCAAACTAAAGGCTTTCCAAGCCTAAATTCAATATTTAGGAGAAAATAGAACTGTTAGAATTGACATACGAGGTCATTAAATTAAATTTGTAGCGTAATATCCAATTCTTACCAATGAAGACTTTAAAATAGGAAATTGGCTCTAAAGAGCTAACGAATTGCCCGATAGCTGAAATATCAACTCTAACAAGTGAAAAATGACTTGGGGAAGCTATAGAAAAGATCTAAACAACAAAAATGCATAGAAACATAGAAAATGACCTGGAGGGTCATGATAATATCTACTACTAAAAGAACTTTATTTCTTGAAAATAAAAGGTTATGATGTACTTAAATGCTCAAACTAGTGAGGATACTAGGCTCGCATCTCACTCTCAATACCCAAGTACCCTCTTCTACTAGATGGTGTCTCCACTGAACCTTAACTGTTGGAATCTCTCTAGAGCACAATATCCAGGGGCAGCTTTCACGAATGTCAATCTCTCATTCAGCTTAATCAAGTACCATTGAAACACGTGAGACTCATCAGGAATATATGCCACAACATAGAGACATGGAAAACCAGATGAACAACAATAAAATTTGGGGATAAGACTAACTTATAACCCACCTCTCCAACTATGCGAATGATTCGAGGTGGATTTATGCACCTATGTCTATTATCTACACTTATACAACTTAGTTTTGAGGACTTCTATTATGCTTATTGAGTTAATCTTGGTGTAAATGAGCATATTAGTGTTTAATTATGTATTTTTAGTGATTAATGCATGTTCATAATAAGTTCTAAGTTAAAACACATAAAGATCAAATGCAAAAACTAATACTCTTAGCTTGAGCTATGTTCTTTTCTAGTTTGTCGTATTGGATTGCATGTTTTTTTGAGCTCTAATCTATGGTATTTGATGTCATGGGATGCTTAGTGAGTCGATAAATATGATATATGGACGTTACACAAGCTGGAAATCAAGTAAAAACACCACCATAAAGATTAGATTAGAAGGACAAAAACATAGGACAAACATTGTGCAAAGTTGGACGTTTTAGTGTCATTGGCATGTCATGATGCCTAGATGGAATGATAAGGCCGTGGTACGCCCTTGGTTTTAATTCAATATGGCATAAAACAATGTGTCTTTGCAATATTAGCGTGCCATGGACCCCGGGTCTCATGATAAGGGTGCGGAATTCCTCTATGTTAAAATCGGGTAGCTTTGTCTTCCTATAAATAGAACACTAAACTCAATTGTAACAACTTTGAATGACCTTAGGGCTTGAACATACATTGAATAAAAATACAAAATGGTTTTTATCTCTTTGCTCTAGTTATTTTATGGATGTAACGACTTAAATTTTGATAAAATATGTAAAATATATGTTTATATGTGATTTAACTATTTTACCCCTCCCCGTGGTTGTGTAGTGGAATTTTTGGGGTGTGGAGATGATTGAAATGATTTCTAATACATTTGGTGCCATTTATGTGATTTTATGATTTTTGGCAGCTTTGAGAGCCTTATAGTTGGAACCAATAATTTTTCCATTCTTCTCTAATTCTCGGAGAAAAGAAAAGAAAACTCTTGCTCTCTATTTGAACTCTAAAATGTTTATGTCATCTCAAATGGTAACTTGGACTGATCGGTGACTCCGATGCCGGCAATGGCATTGATACGCCGGCACAGGTAAGGACTAATTGATCTCCTTCATTATCTTCTCTCCTAGTTCTCTCTCTCCTCACCAATTTCTCTCTTGAGTTTTTTCCATCTTTGCTGTTACTATCAATGACGGATCTAGGTTTTCACTGTCTCAGCTCCAACAACAGTGTAGGCTGTAGCTCCAGCCATAGACGGGTTTAAAATAGTGGGTGATGATGAAAATCAGCGACTAGCTATCGGAAACAGCAACAAGATGCACTGGTGACTTTCCAATGAGGCCCTGATGGACGTTTTCCGATGATTCATGTTCGACAACCTTTTCAACAACAAGTTTGCTGCAACCAGCAAAGCAAGAGAGTTTCGGTGACATCTAAACCTATTATTTTAGTTACTCTTTACAGTATAGTTTCATTGTATTTCTATTCCCTGTCGTTTTCCGGTACGTGCCTGCTACTTTTATACTATTTTTTGCTACTGTTGCTTTGTTTACTTGTTTATTTGCTGCTATTTTTTTTGGTTTGTGTTTTGTTTGTTGAGTAGTGGCTGAGGGGGTTGATGATGGAATAGGGTCATGTCCGAGGGGGTTGAGGGTAGGACCTATTTTGGGAGAGGGTAGAAAGGGGAGGGTAGAGATGGGTATGGGTTCAAGACTAGGTGTTTGGGCTCGTTTGGTGAGGGGTAAAATAGGGAGGAAAGAGGTAAGAGGTGATAGGTTGAGGGTAGTGTCTTAGAATATTAGGACCCTTCAGGGTAAGTCCATTGAGTTGGTGAAGATTTTCAAGAAGAGGAGGATTAATATTGCTTGTGTGCAGGTGAATTAGTGGGTAGGGTCTAAGGATAGGTACAAGCTGTGGTACTCAAGTAGTGATAGGTGTTGAAATGGAGTGGGCATCTTAGTGTATGAGAAGCTTAGAGGGCATGTGGTGGAGGTTAAGAGGATTAGTGATAGGCTGATGACGGTTAAGTTAGTTGTTGGGGAGTTTACACTATATATGTGTAGTGTTTATGCATTCCAGGTGGGCTTGGATGAGGAGGTAAAGGTGAGAATTTAGGAGGCTTTGGACGAGGTAGTAAGAAGCATGACTAGCTCGGAGAAGATTGTTATAGCGGGAGGTTTTAATGATGTGCACGGAGGTTTTGGTTTTGGCGATAGAAATGGTGAGGGGGTCGACCAGTTGGACTTTGCGAGGGATTTTGGGCTGGTGGTTGTGAAATAAAGCTTTCTGAAGAAGGAGGATCATCTGATTATCTTTCGAACCACTTTATCCAAGACTCAGATAGACTTTTGGCTGCTTAAGAAGGGGGATAAAGTTCTATGTAAAGACTGTAAAGTCATCTCGAGTGAGTATCTTTTGACCCAACACAGGCTTCTGGTGATGGACTTGTTTATCAAGAAAATCAGGAAGAGTAGGGTCAGAGAGGGTCAACCTAGAATTAAGTAGGGTGGTTTGATGCCAGTCAGTACGCTGGATATAGGGATGAGGGGGGTAGGAATAGGGGCATGAGAGTGTGTGGGGGGGGACGTGGATGGTATATGGGATAAGCCTGCCAGCTGCATCAAGAAGATGGCTAGAGAGGTGTTGGGTGTCTCGAGTGGTCGGGTAGGTCAACATAAAGGGGACTGGTGGTGGAATGAAGAAGTTAAGAAGAAAGTAAAGACTAAGAAGGAGGTATATGTTAAGATGATTGAGAGTAAAAATGAAGTGGAGAAATGGGTGAACAAGGAGGCTTACAAAGTGACAAGGAAAGAGGCTAAGTTAACTGTTATGGCTGCTAAGATAGCAGCTTTTGAGAGCTTATACACGGGGTTAGAGGAGAATGGTATAGAAAAAAGGTTGTATAGGCTTGCTAAGGATAGAGAGAGGAGAGGTCGAGACCTCAATCAAGTAAAGTGCATTAAGGGGGAGGACGGAAGAGTTTTGGTGGAGAATGTTCATATCAAGAAGAGATGGCAGGAGTATTTTCATAGACTTTTAAATGAGGAGAAGACAGAGGCATTGTACTAGGAGAGCTGGAGCGCTCGGAGGAGAGCTGTTGTTTCAGCTACTGTAGACATTTTAAAGTTAAGAAGGTTAGAGAGCTGATTCATAGGATACGAAGGGGTAGGGCGACGGGGCCAGGCGAGATTTCAGTGGATTTTTGGAAGTATGCTGGTAAGGCGGGTTTAAGGTGGTTGACAGAGATATTTAGTGTTATTTTGAAGACTGAGAGAATGCCTGAGGCTTGGATATGGAGTAAGATGATTCCGTTATATAAAAACAAGGGCGATGTTCAGAGTTTCAACAACTATAGGTGTATTAAGTTGTTGAGTCACACTATGAAGATTTGGAAGAGGGTGGTCGAGCGGAGATTAAGGAGAGTCGTGTCCATTTTGGAGAATTAGTTTGGTTTTATGCCTGGTCACTCAATGATAGAGGCAATCTATGGTGAGGAGATTGGTAGATCAGTATAGGGAAAGAAAGAGGGATTTTCACATGGTGTTCATCGACTTGGAGAAGGCGTATAACAAAGTACCTAGGGAGGTTCTTTAAAGATGCTTAGAGGTGAGAGGTGTTTCGGTGGCATACATCAGAGCTATTAAGGATATGTATGATGGAGGGAAGACTCGGGTGAGGATGACGGGAGGTGAATCAGGGAATTTTTTGGTTGAGATATGTCTGCATTAGGGTTCAAATCTTAGCCTTTTTATTTTTGCGGTGGTGAAGGATGTGTTGACGCAGAGTATTCAGGGTGAGGTGCCTTGGTGTATGCTATTTACGGACGATTTTGTGCTGATTGATGACATGCAGAGGGGTGTGAATCAAAAATTGGAGGTCTGGAGGCAAACCCTGGAATCTAAGGGGTTCAGGTTGAGTAGGTCCAAGACGGTGTATTTGGAATGCAAGTTTAGTGACGTGTGTCAGGAGGATGAAGTGGTGTTGAGGTTAGATTCCAAGGTTGTTTGTAAGAGGGATAGTTTTAAGTATCTTGGGTCTATTATCCAGTGGAATGACGAGATTAATGAGGATGTCTCTAAATGTATTGGAGCAAGGTGGATAAAGTAGAAGCTTGCTTTCAGAGTATTGTGTGATAAGAAGGTTCCCTTAAGATTAAAGTAAAATTCTACAGAGTGACAGTCTGTTCGGCCATACTGTATGGAGCGGAGTGTTGACCAGTCAAGAACTCCCATATCCAAAGACTGAAGGTGGCAGAAATCAAAATGTTGCAATGGATGTGTGGACTTAATAGAGGGGATAGAGTTAGGAATATGACTATTTGAGAGAAGGTGGGAGTGGATTCGGTGGAGGATAGGATACGAGAAGAAAGGTTGAGATGGTTTGGGTATGTGATGAGGAGGGGCACAGATACAACAGTTTGGAGGTGTGAAAGGCTGGCCTTAGATGGCTTTAGGAGGAGTAGAGGTAGGCCAATGAAATATTGGAGAGAGGTGATTAGACATGACATGAAGTAGTTGTAGCTCACTGAGGACATGACCCTAGACAGGACGGTGTGGAGGTCGTAGATTAGGGTAGAAGGTTAGGACGAGTGTATAGATTTTGGCTAGGTGTTAGGAGAGCGATTGTGTATCTGGGCAGTAATCCTAGGCCTGTGTCCTTGAGTAGGAGCCTTTAGCCATGTGAGTTCGGGTGGGGTGGGCAAGTGGGTGTCCTAGTTCTTATTTCTTATTTCGTATTGCTCGTATTTATCTTATTTCGTACTTTACTAATATTTATTTCTCTTATTTCTTATTTCTACATGCCAACCTTTCTTGTTACATATTCCAATACGATCTTGGTGTATTATTCGAGATTCTGAGCTGGGGGTCTATCAGAAATAACCTCTCTACTTCTTTGGAGGTAGTGGCATGGACTGTGTACATCTTACCTTCCCCAGACCTCACTTTGTGGGAATACACTGGGCCTGTTGTTGTTGTTGCTATTAAGAGCCTTATAGTTGATTTTAGTTGATATCTTTTGATCCGTGTAACAGATGACAGAATGGACTCGCCAGTAGATTCGAACATCAATTTTAGGGTGGTAACATGGTTGGTGTGGTTTTATGGCTTTTAAATCTCATTTCAACCCTCGATTTGGAAAGTTATAATTTTGAATTTCGGGGGTCAAATTTATGAAAATGATGTTTTCTTTTTCAAAATTTTGATATTGCCATTAAGTCTGGAACATCGAATTTGATAGGGTAGCATAGTTCATTTGCATTCATGGGATTTCAAATGAATTTCGAGGGGTTTGTAGTGACTCGAATTGAACCAAGTCCCCAGTTGGTGTACCCGCAATCATGATCTTGATTTTGCGATCGTGATTGGGATAATAGATGGAGTATCGCAATCATGATACTTGCCTGCGATCGCAATACCTTGACATGCTAGGTACCACGATTGCGACACCTATTCCACTATCACAATGCTTAGGTGTATAAATACATGGTATTTTCCATTCACCATTTTTGAGACTTGGAGATTAGGGTTTCATGATTTTGAGTTATTTCTTCCACTTCTAAGCTCTGGTAAGATTCATAACACCTATTTCAATTATTTTCTTCAATCTTTATCATCTAATTCTTTTTTTAAACTTGAATTAAGTATGGAGAGAGTTTTATAAGATGTCACATTTTCTGTTAGAAAAATATGTTGCTAGTGTTTCTCAGTATTTCCACGTTGGTACCACGATTTCATGAATGAGTATGAGGATGCAATGCTCACAATCTACCACAATGAGTATTTCCACAACCAATCATAATGAGTATTTTCACAACTAACCAATATACCATCACGTAAGCCATATATCTACTCATTATTTCCAACCATCCATGAAATCCAACATGATTCATATGCTAATTGAGTATGAATACATCATAACACATAATTAGTACCATAAAACATTCTTTTATCAATCAAGATACAATTATCATCATGTATACAAGACTATCAATATCATATAGGACCTCACACAGTCACACTCAATACATATATTACAAAACCACCACATAACATTACAAACAGACCCCACAGGAGCATAACTCAATAAGATAACTATTTTTCATGTTTAGTTCCCATACCTTTAACATGTATTTTGTATCAATATTAATTATCCAGCCTAGTCTAAAAAAAGTTAAGCCATAACCTACCTAGAAAGCCAAAAATCGAAACAAAACCTTGAATCCAAAAGCCTTACTCTTCCCAAACTTTGCTGAAATTAACTAAAACATTGAATATAGAATCTACACATAAAAAAAAGCCAAAGATACCCATATTACCTAGTTTCAAGTCGGGGTCAAAAAGCACTCCTGAAATGGGATTTTCAAAACAAGGGCAAAATCATAACTTTTTTTAAAAGCATGTTCCCCATATTTTTAAAAGTCTACAACTGAAACTCCAAGAAAAAATAAGTTAAAAATAAGGTTCAAATTGAAGAATAATAATTTTAAGCTTTACTAGGTAAAAATCCCTGAAATCTATTTAAAATCAAGAATTGAATTTATTTTGAAGATGAAATTAAGGAAAAATGAATAATTATAGGATTAGAAACTCACCCAAGTGAAAAAGATTTGGAATCGAGGTTTAAATGGGTGAAATATAATTTTAAGGCCTTACAGCCAAAATCTCCAAATTTTGAGGGATGTGCCGAGCAGGAGATATTGATATATGGATTGTATATGGGTTGACGAACCCCCTATGGATCCTACATGTTGTAGATTGAGCTTCGTAGATATATACGTAGACTGTGTGACAGTCTTAAAGGTTGTGCAACAACCTCATGTATTACATCATGATTATCATTCTTATTGTATTTACTTTATTATGCTTGTGATGCGATTGCATATTCTTTTTGACTTGGTATCTATCCATTGTTCTATCTTCTCTTACTTGTACTTGATATTCCCATATATGTTGTTCTTTTTTTTCCTTGCTTATATATGGTATAAATATATACTTGTATTCTTTTTTTGATGTTTTGCTGTGTTATATATGGATATTATAAAACTGTTAGTGCAAACAATGTGGGCTATCATTGTGGGACATTTTTTAATTGTACTGGACATGCCCTTAATGTGTATCTTATATGGTTTATTTTCTACTTTGCTCGATTGGACTATGATACCTACCAAGTAAAAGTGGACCGTACTCATCCCTATTGTGATTCTGGTTGGGGTGAGCATTGTGTTGATTGATTTGGGTGCTTTTAGAGTTATCCAAGGTAGCGGTTGGATTTTCATGCATCTGCAATCCATTTCTATCTTTCTGTATTTGGCTATGTCTTTTCTAGTATTTGGAGACAGTGTTATTCCAGTTGGATTTTCTTATGTACTTGATTCACAAATTGTATTAGTATTTCTTACACTGTGACACCAGGTTTTAGGAGTATGGCATGTTATCTTTGACTTTATACTTTCTACTGCTGTTATATTGATGTGGTTTGGCTTCATTCTAGGAGCTTAGTCTTGGGTTTGGATTGTTATTTCCCTCTCTGTGTCAGTTTCTGTGATAGGCTTACTTTTCAAGGTTTTCCACAACAAGTGCCACCGTGACCCTTAAATTTTGGGTCAAGACAAATTGGTATCAGAGTATTTAGGTTCATTGGTCTTATTGGTGTAAGAACAGGATGTCAAATAGACTCTCGCGGATCAATACATAGATGTCCGTATCTATCTTTTAGAAGCTATAGATGACTTTAGAAAATTTCTCTCATTTTGTTCCTTATTGTATGAATTTCTTTCATACTTTGTATTCTAATTCATATTTCACTCTTTTCTGTGTAGATGGTGGTGACTAGATCTCATGAGATTAGAGATGCAGAGCCTTTATCTGGGGAGAGAGCCTAGTCTAGAGGGCGAGTTACGAGTCATGGATGGACTCAAGGTAGTGGATGGGCACGTGGATCTTCCCTGTCTAGAAATAGTGCTAATGGACTTTCCCCTGAGCCTCGTGGTTAGCATGTGTGAGGTTTAGGTCCTACTTCTGTTCCACAGAGTTTGTTTACCCAAGTCTTGGAGTGGTTGTTGGTTCGCTTGTTGACCCGTTTGGAGGGTGCTCTTTTGAGTGCTTGGTGCTCCTCTAGTCCTGAGTGTAGATCGTCTAATTGCACCTAGTTCTACTCTTGGTACTTCTCAGACCCCGATATTTTTATTTCAGCACCGGCATCTAAGTATGGTGTTTTGAGGTTAGTAGCTCAGCCTTTATCTATGTCACCTCCCTAGATGTGATCTCAGATAGTTGTATTTAGAGTATCTTTTTGGAGTATAGTGGATCGTGCTAAGATGATTAAGGGTATTCTTCAAGAATCTCAGGGAGGCGCCAAGAAGGTGCGCTCAGGCTTCTCGAGGTAGATATTTTAGTGGTTCTCATAGGTATCATGGTAGGCTTGTGCAAGCAACCTTTCAGAGTTCGGGTACTGGGTCTTCTGGTCCAGTATTTTAGGGTAGCCGTCCAGGCCCAATGGTTTCTTATCCTATTGAGTTAGGCCATAGAGGTTGCTTTGTGTGTGATGAGATTGTCTATTTGGCCAAGAAATGTCCCTATTATGTGATTTAAGATACTCTTATTTTAGCAGTTATAGGTAGGGGTTTTACTAGAGGTGTGAGAGATAGAGGTAGTGGAGCCTGTGGTGGTAGTTGCAGGGCTACTCAGCTAGTTGGTGGTCATGGACAGTGCTATATTATACCCGCTAGAGTAGAGGCAGAGGTTTCTAATGATGTGATCACAGGTATTATCTCTGTTTATTTTAGATATGCATCTGTGTTATTTGATGTGGTATCAGTTTTCTATAATGTGTCTGCATATTTTGCTTCGGGTTTGATTAGTTAGTGAGCATCGTGCCATGACTATTCATGTATCTACCCTAAGAGATTCTTTAGTGGTGGATCGTGTGTACCAGTCTTGTATTATGACCTTTTCTGGGCATGAGACTTAAGTGGATTTGATTGTGTTAGATATGGTTAATTTCTACTTCATCTTGGGTATGGATTGGTTGGCTCCTTACTATGCGTTTCTAGATTTCTATGCTAAGACTGTGACTTTATCTTCGCCGGGTGTGCCGAGGATAGCTTGGAAGGATATGCTTCATTCAAGTCGTAAGAGAGTTTTATCGTATGTTCAGGATCATCGATTGGTTGAGAGGGGATATTTATCTTACTTGGCTCATATTCGTGATACTAGTGTGGTTTTACCTTCTTCTTTAGATTCTGTTTGTGTTGTCCTTGAGTTTATGGATGTGTTCCCTACGAATTTTCCTTGCACACCTCTGGATTGTGATATTGATTTTGCTATTGAAGTTCATCCGGACACTAAGCCTATTTCTATTCCTCCTTATAGGATGTCCCCATCCAGGTTGAAGGAATGGAAGGATGAGTTGCAGGAGTTGTTGGATAAGAGATTTATCTGACGTAGTGTATTTTACATAGTTCCCGCATCCCTGCTCAACGATGTAGTTGTGGGGCTTAGTCAGATAATTGACTAGAGGTTCGGAAGGCCATAGTTATAATAACGACCTCGTGAATCAATGGACAAGTTAATTAACCTAACCAAGGAAGTTACACGTCTTAGTATGATTGTTTGTAGTGCCTTAATACTGGGTTTCTCCCAATTGATTGTCGAAGAACCTTTACTTTATAGTATTGTTTAAGTTTACGTTTAATTATAACTCTCAACTTCTTGTGGTTACATTTGCACTTGTCTAATCTTAATAGTTGAACTGGAACTGGATAGTTCCTTAACACTAGTCCTTGTGGGATCGATACTTGACTTTCTTTAAGGCCACTATATTACTTGAGTAGACAACGTACACTTGCATCTAATCTTGGGCATAGTAAGTTTTTCCCACTGTTTTTGGGGACTTATAATTTGGCAGCTGCTTTAGTTTTAATTTTGCTTTTTGATTTCTTGACTGCTATTCTCTTGATCTTAGCTTCTTGATTTGCAGGTATATGTTTAATAAGCTAGTAAGCTGGCAATTGATATGGAGTTTGTTGAGATTGACCCCAAACCTGAGCAACGTTTACACCAACTTAGGAGAAAAGCAGTACTTCTCTATAGAATCCCTCAAATTCAAGAATAAGAAGATTATCCTGCACCTATGTCTGAAGATCCACTAGCCGGCAGGACCGTACACTAAGTGGGAATCCTACTCATAACTAATATGACCTCTGCTATCCTACTTAGACCAGAGATTGCCCCTTATCCAATCAACCCATCACAACACGCCTCAGAGTCGGATGAATTCCGAATGTATAATAAGGTACGAGTTTAATTATATAAAGACATCAACGTATAACCATAATCAATACTTTAGGGTATCTACGTCAATGCCAATACCAATACAAATTCTGATAATACTACCAACACTGCCATACCAACAGTAGTTTGATAAAGCCTTTAATCAAATCCAAAGAGTATACGGTTGGGACATGCCCCAACCATAGGCAAAACCAAGTCTAAACAAAGTCTGAAACATAGAATATAAAGAATATGAAATGAAGCCTTCCGAAGTATGGAAGATCACTACTACAATGTCAACTCACGAACCAACTCAAAATCCTGATAGCTGCGCAGGAAAGGTTGAAGAAGCTCTGGGCCCTATATCGCATGGGGATACAGCGTCCAGAGATGGTTAGCGGTTAGAAGAACAAAATAATGCCATCATTCAAAACCAATTCAAATCATCTTATGCAATCACATGTATACATATATAAATTGTGCCGAGATAGGGAACAAGTCTTAGCATGAATTTTAAAACATTATCCTGGGTTGTGTAGCATAACCGTCATAAAACAAGGCACCCACGAGCTATATGGGCCCAGCTCCCATAGATGGATGTGCCCTAGTGCGTGTAGCCGCACGGACCAGAGAATATCCATAACTGTCTATGCCATTATGGGGGACTCGAGCCTCCTGACATAATTAAGGTGACTTAAGCACCAATGTATACAATATGGTAGACTCAAACCATCCTATTCATATATTCATTTGGGGGACTCGAATCTCTCGATCAAATAGACACCCGCACCAGCTACCGCGGTTTCCAGTGTTAGTCCTCTGGACTCTGCTTTGATAGCCTGGCTAAACATCTTGCTTAAAAGCCCAATTAAAATATTCTTTACACATATACACAACCATTAATCTAATTACTTACCAAAGGAATCCCGTTGGTATCGTCATACCAACCCTACTTGCAAGTGTACATGCCATAACCATTATTAATAAACCTTGAGACTCGAACCCATTTTCTAAACAAATACATTAATTCAATTCAACATTTAGGGGCTCAAAACCATTTAGCCAATTAAACCACCAAGGTTACAAGTCAAATCAATTTATGGTCAACAAGGCCTTCGTAAAACCATTTACCAATCAAATCAAGAGGTTGTGGGCATACCATTATCAAACAATTATTCAAATAAAAAAACCATCAAGTTAAGGTTAACCACTACCTCTTAGTTTAAATCATAATTCCCAAGCACGCATATGTGCAAAACCATTATTAAAACATGTATAATCATAATTGGAAATATGAGAAAATAATACACAATATTATGCATTCAAACCCTAAACCATAACTTTCAAAACCACCATTAATAAACCATGAACAATGTTAAAAACATATGATTTTTATGAACTAACAATGAAAGAAGATTCATATGCCTGAGTTATAAAGATTCACAGAGAGATTTTGATCCCTAAGCCTATAGATGACCACCTTGAACAAACCCTAGCCCAATCTTCTAGAGAGGTTTTTAGAGTGTTTCAATCTTCTAAACTGTAGAATGAAATCCAAATAAGTGTTATGAGCCATGGGGAATTAAGTGCTTGGGGTGGGAAATATCCAAAATATCCCTAGCTTAAAAGCTGTAAAAAGAATGCAGGTGGGTACAATTGGATCCTTCAACTCGTAACCACATCATATGAGTGGTACCCTCAAATCGGCGTTTGATCAAAAAGTTGGACACCATATTCTGTCCCACATACAAATTTCTTGCCTATCTCGTATCATAACGATACGACTAGTATAATCAAGTCGTACCCTACGTCTCATCACTTGAACATCCAACTCGTATGGAGTCTTCTTGTATCTAGAATAGAACATAGCGAATATCATACTTACCAATATATTACTAGGGTCAATAGACCCTTAACCACACCATATGAGTCATGATGTGAGTTGTAGGATTATCAAATGGTTCAAGACTAAGGAAATTTGCAATGGCCAAAGTTCGGAGTGTTTCACATGATGATCCATAGGTTCATTTGCAGGATTTTCTAAAAATTAGTAACACGTTCATACCTACCGGGGTATCCATTAATTATGCAAGGCTGACATTATTTCCCATCTCACTTTTTGGGGAAGCAAGGACGTGGTTGAACATACAGCTGATAATTTCCATCACTACATGGGATGATTTGAATTGAAATTTTTTTATCTGTTTCTTGCTATTTCGCATGACTGCGAGGCTACATAGTGATATTTTGAGCTTCAAGTAGATGCCAGATGAGAACCTGTATCATGCTTGAGAGAGATTTAAGTATCTTCTTTGGGACTGTCTGGTGACGTCCAAGCTACACCTCATCTCAAAAAATAATACAATTGCTACCAAATATAGTAACCCAATAGAGGTTGGATTCAAATTGTAACACCCCACATCGTCCATGTGTTAGCTCGTGGTAATATGCTCTTAGAGTTAAAGATTTTTTTTTAGTGTCAGAGAGACAATCTCATTTTTTTCTAACTTCCAAAGTGAGTAAAGTTTCAACCATGTAAATAATTTTCCTAATTTTGACTTTTCATTACATGGAAAATTTGATAAGTTTTCCACTGATTTAAGATTCGCCCAAATTCAATACTCGGGCAAGAAATTATGGCTAATTTAAGTCTTAGTCGTAAAACACCATCACTTTAGTGCTTGGCGCATCGCAGAGGGGGTCTATTTAACAATTATCAAATTTTAGTAGCCTAGCATGATTTTGGCGCATCGCGCTGAAGTTCCAGGTCCCAACTAGTAGGACAACGAGATAGCTCCGCATCATGGTGACCCTAATAATCCTAATCGTCAATTTCCAGTGAGCCACTACAATTGTGGCGCATTGCGGTGCCCCATAAAATTGGGCTCCCAGTGATAGTTTATTCCATCTCATTATGGGTATATTAGGTATTTTCCACCCCGTTATCAGCTTAAACACGGGATTATACTCCCAAGTGACCACACTTTTCATACTTTCTTCAAAAATTCACAAGAACACTCTCTAGGGTTTCAAACTAAAAACCCAATTAACTCAAGATTCAATCGTGGGTTTTTGAAACTGAGTGAAGATTTGGAATCCCCAAACCGTAGGATTCAAGAATCATCCATCAAATTTTTAAATTGAGGTACGTGGGGTTTATTGGGTTTTTCCTAAAACTACATGGGCTTGTTGAAAACATCCAATTATGATTTCAAAAATTATCAAGCATGAGTTTGTTAAAGGGGTTTTGAGATCCATGATTTTATTAGGATTTATACATGTTTAATGATATTGTTGTTTTGGCCTTTATGCCTGATCCCCCTTAAATTGATTTACACATATAAGTATATGTGTGAAATTTGAAATTGAAAGATTTGTTTGAGAGAACAAATAATCAAAATCCCACTCGTGTGATAACCTTATGTTCATGATCTTATGGTGATTGATTGAAATGCATGATTCACAGCTTGAAAATAGTTTACTCAAATACCATAGTATTTTGAGCATGATTTAGAGATTTATGAGAAGTATTTTCTTGATGTAATTATATTTTGTTAAAAGAGAAAGATTTGCATGAGATCAAGAGCTTTGACATGGCCACTTTGCATCAATGAAAGTTTGACAAAAAGAGTTGCATATATATGTTTACATGAGTTTTTAAGAAAGAGTTCTTTGAAATGATTTATTGATATGGTGGTCTTAAATTTATGTTTTGGAAACAGAGAGTGTAATTTGCCAATAATGACTAAAAGATGTGACTTGCAAGTCAATGGTATGACGATACCATAAGAATGTATGCCATAATAGAGTATGTTTTCAGAGTTTGATTCTAGAAAATGCATGTTTTAAAGATTTAAAACTGGGCTTAAAGAGGGCTAGGTGGTTACCCGAAGAAGGTTTGAGTTCAAGTAACTCTTAACCTAAAATCGTGATTTGCCGATCCGAGTATATTATATTACGCTGGCGATGGCCGTGTAGCGTAGCAGAGTTAGAGACTCCAATCCCTGCGGCACACTTAGGTTAGGGGCTTCCCCGCTGAGTTAATTACAGATTCCATATAGCTCATGGAATTTTAGAGTTGTACGATATACCACCTAGCGCAGAAGTAAAAAAAAGAGTGTCACAGAGTTCAGATGATTTTACAGTCTTTCAAAAATGCCTATGAGATTTCTTACTATGTGATATGTTTATGAAATATTTTAAATTGCTCTCATATATGTTGAATAATATTTTAAATTATTATTTTGGTTTTTCTCTGCGTACCAGTAAAATTGTATTGACCCCCTACCTCCAAGGTTTAGAGGCTCAGTCTAGGGGTCCGGCTAATCTGTAGAGTATCCAGGGAGAAGTGATCCGTGCAGTAGTGATCCTTCTTTGTTACAGAAGGCCTGCCATTTCAGATTATGTTATTCCTTTATTTTGGTCTACTGGGGGCCTTGTCCCAACTTTTCAGATAGTTATCTTTAGATCATGTAGTAAAATTTCACAGACTATTTCATAAGTTGTTTAGTTGATTTCGGATTTCATTTCATATGATTAAACTGAATCCAAAGTATGACCATGTTTTCGTATTAGATTATAATTCCATATTTTATTTTATTATGAATATTGTGCATGGCTACCATATCAGATGGAGTAGGACATTCGGGCCTTCATGGTTTGGGATGTCTGTCATGGCCAGGCCCTAGTTCAGGTCGTGACAAACTTAGTATCAGAGCATGGTTCATGGTCCCCGGGTGTCTGCAAAATCGCGTAGGGTAGAATCTTATTTTTGGGTGTGTAGTGCACCATACTTATAAGCAGGAGGCTACTAGGCATTTAGGAATGTTTCTTTTTTTTTTTGTGGTTTAGTTCGTGCTTCAGAGTCTGAATTGTCCCCTAATCAACGGTCTCTTATGTTTCAAAAAAACAATTATGACTCCCCATCGTTCTATTGATGAGAATGCACAGACATATGAGGTCCATCCCACTCATAGGATGAGGACCCAAAATAGAGCTTATACTTCGGAGATTGATGCTACTCTGGGAGTCCTACCTACTTAGACCAACCCACGTAGGGCACCCAGAGCTCCCCTGATGGGGACTAACCTCACTCATCCTCGTGAGAGAGTAGTATCTAATACAGAATTCAGGTAGTCCATGTACATGCTTGCACAGTTGGTAGCCATACAGACTCAATGATTGGAAGATATTAGGTCTGCATCTATTATGTATAAGGCTAAAAGAGTGGGCTAGTTCATGAGTATGAACCCACCTAAGTTTACTGGTACCAAGGTAGAAAAGGATCCACTATAGTTTGTGGATGAGATGGAGAAGATATTTAAGGTGATGTATGTAGATGATTTAAAAGTGGTTGATTTAGTAGCTTACCAGCTTAAGGATGTAGCGAACCAATGGTATAACGAGTAGGAAGATTCAAAGGGTGAGAGTGCTGAGCCCACAGTTTGGGACGAGTTTGTGGAAGCCTTTCTCGATCGGTTCTTTCCTCTAGAGCTGAGAGAGGCCAAAAGCTGAAGAGTTTATGAATCTAAAGCTGGGAAAGATGAGTGTACAGGAGGACACTCTGAGGTTCAACTAACTAGCTCGTTATGCTTTAGAGATGACTAATAACATGATAGCCTGAATAAGGAAATTTGCATTCGGCCTTTCGGATGACTTAGTGCTTGAATGTCAGGGAGCAAAGTTGAACCGGGACATGGATTTTGCCAGACTATCAGTCCATATGTAGCAAGTTGAGGAAAATAAAAATAGAATTACTGAATCTAGAGAGAAGGATAGGCAGGCAAAGAGAGCCAAGGCAACAGACCTGAGCCATAGTCAGCACCAGAGTGGGAATCGGGGTAACAAATGATAGAAGAAGAAATTTTGGGGGTAATACACAGTCTGCATCTAGGGCTCCAGTGTCCAGGACCCCAGCCGAAAAGCACCCTCAGAACTTTTAGTCCAAGCAGGGGATGAGAATATAGGGTTTGCAGTCTCAAGAAAGTGTAGCTCAGACCTCTCAAACATACCCGCGCTGTGAGAGATGTAGGAGAAATCATCCAGAGAGATGTCAGTTTGGCGCTATGGTGTGTTATTCGTGCAGCCATGTAAGCCATATCTAGAGAGACTATCTGGCAGCAAAAGGTAATATTGGTGGATCCAAGTCACTGGCTAATTCTTCTGCACCACCACCGCCTCAGAAGGGTTCCACTTCAGCCGCTAAAAGCGGCCGCAACTGGTTGTATGCCTTGACCAATCTCCAGGAGGCAGAGGCCTCACCAAATATAGTTACTGGTATATTTCAAATCTTTTTCCATAATGTATATGTGTTACTTGATCCCGGGTTTACTCTGTCTTATGTGACACCTTTTGTGGCGTTTAGTTTTAGGTTTGAGCGCGATGTGATTGCCAAACCTTTTTTGTTTCTACTCTGATGGGAGATTCTGTTGTGGCTAGAAGGGTGTATAGAAACTATGTGGTGATTATTTGTGGGCCGGATACTATGGCAAACTTTGTTGACTTAGACATGGTTGATTTCGATGCTATCCTAGGGATGGACTAGCTCCATTCGTGTTATGCAATGTTAGATTGTAGAATCCAAAAGGTTTCTTTTTCCTTCCCAAATGAACAAGTAATAGAATGGGAGGGACATTCCTTATCACCTAGAGGGCACTTTATATCTTACCTCAGATCCCGTATACTCAGTTCTACGGGTTGCTTGTATTATCTTATTCGGGTTAAAGATTCGAATACCGAAAGTCTTTCTCTTCAGTTTGTCCCTGTGGTGAATGATTTCCCAAAAGTTTTTCTTGATGATCTCCCAGGCATACCACCTGATTGAGAGATAGATTTTGGTATTAATTTATTAGTCGATACCGTCCCATCTCTATTCCCCCAACTGAAAGACTTGAAAGTACAGCTAGCAGATCTTCTAGACAAAGGTTTTATCCATCTTAGTGTTTCTCCCTGGGGTGTATCTATACTCGTCATGCAAAAGAAAGATGGTTCCCTTCGTATGTGTATAGATTATCGCCAGTTAAATAAGGTCACGGTTAAAAATAAATATCCTCTTCCTAGAATTGATGATCTTTTTGTCTAGCTTCAAGGTGGTAGATGTTTTTCTAAGATAGACCTTCATTTGGGATACCATCAGTTGAAAGTTAGAGAGTCAGACATTCCTAAAACAGCTTTCCAAACCAGATACGGTCATTATGAATTCTTAGTCATGTCCTTCGGATTGACTAACGCCCCTGTAGCCTTCATGGATCTTATGAAAAGGGTGTTCCATTAGTTTCTAGATTTGTTTGTCATAGTTTTTATTAATGATATCTTGATTTATTCTAAGAGTGAGGAAGATCATGCCAATCACCTCCGAATCAACCTTCAGACTCTCAAAGATCATAGGTTGTATGCAAAGTTTTCCAAGTGTGAATTCTGGCTTAATGCTATTGGCTTCTTGGGGCATATTGTGTCTAGTGACGGGATTAAGGTTGATTCCTAAAAGGTTGAGACAGTGAGAAAATGCCCTAGACCCATGAATCCAACTGACATTCAGGGCTTCTTGGGTTTAGCAAGGTATTATAGAAGGTTCGTAGAGAGTTTCTCTTCCATAGCTTCACCACTCACTAAGTTGACGTAGAAAAAGGTATAATTTGTGTGGTCTGACTCTTGTGAGAATAGTTTTGAAAAATTGAAAGACAAGTTGACCACTGCAACTGTTCTGACTCTTCTGGAAGGTACAAAGGGTTTTGTTATGTACTGTGATGCATCTCGAGTAGGAATTGGGTGCGTACTTATGCAGAACGGTAAAGTTGTGGCTTATGCGTCTAGGCAGTTAAAAGTGCATAAGCGAAATTACCCCAACCATGACTTGGATTTAGCGGCTGTGGTGTTTGCGCTTAAAATCTGCTGGCATTATCTCTATAGGGTACAGGTTGATATATTTACTGACCACAAGAGTATACAGTATGTTTTCTCGCAGAAAGAATTAAACCTCAGGCAAACACGATGGTTGTAGCTTTTGAAGGATTATGACATGAGCCTGCACTACCATCTGGGAAAGGCAAATATGGTAGCCGATGCCCTCAACAGACTATATATGGGTAGCCTTTAATATGTTAAAAAATAGAAGAGGGAGATGGTGAAGGATATTCACCGACTTGCAAATCTAGGAGCGCGACTCTTGGATTCCAAAAATGGGGGAGTGGTTATTCATAAGGTAGCTAAGTCTTCCCTTCATATTGAAGTTAAATAAAAGTAGATTAAAGATCCCATCTTGATGCAGATCAAGAAAGATGTGGGTCAACAAAAGCTGATGTCTTTTGAAATTGGTGGTGATAGAATTTTGAGATATCAGGGTAGACTATGTGTGCCAGATGTAGATGGGTTACGAAAGAGGATCCTTGATGAAGCTCACACTTCGAGGTATGTTGTTCACCCATGCTCTACTAAGATGTATCATGATCTCAAAACTATATACTGGTGGAATAATATGAAGCGTGACGTGGTTAACTTTGTTGCCAAGTGTTTGAATTGTCAACAAGTGAAAGTGGAGCATATGAGGTTAGGTGTTACCTCCCAAGAGATAGCTTTGCCCTTGTGGAAGTGGGAGATGGTCAATATGGACTTTATCATGGGACTTCCGAGGTCCTGAAACCAGTATGATTCTATTTTGGTAATTGTAGACCGACTGACCAAGTCATACCACTTTCTACCTGTGATACATCGAGGAGATAGTCCGTTTGCATGGAGCACCTTTATCCATCATATTTGACCGAGGTACACAATTCTCTTCAAAGTTCTGGAGATCTTTTCACAGGGGTTTAGGTACCTACGTAAACCTGAGTACAACTTTCCACCCTCAGAAGGATAGGCAAGCCAAACGTACTATTTAGACCCTTTAAAATATGTTGAGAGCTTGTGTGATTGACTTTAAAGGTAGTTCGGTAGATCACTTGCCACTGATAGAGTTCGCTTATAATAACAGGTACCATGCCAGTATTAAGATGGCTCTGTTTGAAGTTTTGTATGGAAGAAGATGTAGATCATTGATAGGGTAGTATGAAGTGGGTGAGACTCAGTTGTTTGGGCCTGATCTTGTTTATCAGGTGATGAAAGACGTGAAAATTATTAGAGAATGACTTAAAACAGCCCAGAGTAGACAGAAATCCTATGCCGATGTTTGGAGAAGGGAGCTAGAATTTGAAGTTGGTGATTGGGTATTTCTTAAAGTCTCCCCTATGAAGGGATTTATTCGATTCGGGAAGAAAGGTAAGCTGAGTCCTCACTATATAGGGCCATACCAGATTTTAAGAAGGATAGGTAGGGTTACGTATAAATTAGAGTTTCCTACAAGTTTGGGTTCTGTTCATCCGTTTTTTCACATATCCATGTTGAAGTAATGTATTGGAGACCATTCATTAGTGTTACCTGTAGAGGAGGTCAAAGTGACAGACTCCTTATCCTATGAAGAGGAACCTATTGCAATATTAGATTGTCAAGTTAGAAAGTTGAGGAGCAAGGATATAACTTCAGTTAAAGTGTTGTGGAAAAATCAAAAAGTTGAGGAAGCAACCTGGGAATCAAAAGATGACATGAGAGATAGATACCCAGACTTATTTGATCCAGTGAATGATGAAATGGAAGGCACAATCCTTGTCTTATTCTTTCAGGGACTTAGTATATTTGAAATAATGCTTGTCTGTGTTCCGCATCATCATTCAGGGACGAATGATCCCAAGGAAATTTAATGTAGCACCCCACATCGTCCATGCGTTAGCTCATGGTAATATGCTCTTAGAGTTAAAGATTTATTTTTAGTGTCAGTGAGACTTAGTCTCATTTTTTTTGACTTCCAAAGTGAGTAAATTTTAAACCATGCATATAATTTTCCTAATTTTGACTTTTCATCACATGAGAAATTTGATAAGCTTTCTGCCAATTTAAGATTCGCCCAAATCCGATACTCGGGCAAGAAATTATGGCTAATTTATGTCCTAGTCTAAAAACACCATCATTTTAGTGCTTGGAGCATCACGGAGGGGGTTTATTTAATAATTGTCAAATTCCAGTAGCTGAGCGCAATTTTGGCGCATCGCGCTGAAGTTTCAGGTCCTAACCAGTGGGATAACGTGATGACTCCGCATCGTGGTGACCCTAAGAATCCTATTCGTCAATTTCTAGTGAGCCACCGCGATTATGGCGCGTCGTCGTGGCCCATAAAATCGGGCTCCCAGTTATATTTTATTCCATCTCATTAAGGGTATATTAGGTATTTTCCATCGTCCTTATTAGCTTAAACACGGGATTATACTCCCAACTGACCATATTATTCATACTTTCTTCAAAAATTCACAAGAACATTCTTTAGGATTTCAAACTAAAAACCCAATTAACTCAAGATTCAACCGTGGGTTTTCAAAACTGAGTGAAGATTTGGAATCCCCAAACCGTAGGATTCAAGAATCATCCATCAAATTTCTAAATTGAGGTACGTGGGGTTTATTGGGTTTATCCTAAAACTACATGGGTTTGTTGAAAACATCCAATTATGATTTTAAAAATCATCAAGCATGAATTTGTTAAAAGGATTTTGAGATCCATGATTTTATTATGCTTTATACATGTTTAATGATATTGTTGTTTTGGCCTTTAGGCCTTATCCCCTTAAATTGATTTACACATATAAGTATATGTATGAAACTTAAAATTGAAAGATTTGTTTGAGAGCACAAATAATGAAAATCCCTCTCCTGTGATAACCTTATGTTCACGATTTATGGTGATTGATTGAAATGCATGATTCACGGCTTGAAAATAGTTTACTCAAATACCATAGTATTTTGAGCATGATTTAGAGATTTATAAGAGGGAGTTTCTTGATATAATTATATTTTATTAAAAGAGAAAGATTTGCATGAGATCAAGAGCTTTGGAATGGCCACTTTGCATCAATGAAAGTTTGACAAAGAGAGTTGCATATATATGTTTACATGAGTTTTTAAGAAAGATTTCTTTGAAATGATTACCAGATCAGATAGAGTAGATTATAATTCCATATTTATTTTATTATATGAATGTTATGCCAGGCCCTAGTTCGGGTCGTGACACGAATCCTAAGGGAATATGTGGAATCGTGGCTCTCAATTCTTGTTACCAATGGGAGGAACTAAAATATTAAAGGGGGGTTTAAGTATCAAAGTCAAACAAGTAACGAATATCAAATTTGGTTATAATTAGTCATAAGTGAACACTTGGATTGTGTTCCCCCTGGCTTCTCAACTCTGTAGGCCTATCGTGCTATGTTCAACCAAAATGATACCTTACATGCAGAATTAATAAGTAATGTACCTTCTACTGCCTTTTGGATGAGTAAAAAGATTTCACCCATTACCTTTTGGGCCTTAGGATATCGCTTTACTAACCCTTATCTTGATCCCAGTTAACTATTAACTTTGGAGTCTCTAGTTATTAGATGAAAGCTAACCATCTTACATAAATAAAACCTAATAGCGTGGATCGACAGTTAAACTCTAAATTACTATTGTCATTATATTTTCCTATTCACTACTCCTCTTTTAGAGTTAGTAGCAATAATCTAGGTGGGATCCTAATGTTTACAACCGCTAGAATACCTATTAAAGTGAAGACAATACAATCTATGCATGGGAATCTGTTCAGAACAACAATTGCACTTTCCCTACTTCGTCAATTTGCCAGGGTTCCTACAACCCTAGATAGGGTTTTTTAGCCTTTCATGCTTGTGAAGTAATCAACAACATTCATGATTGAAAACATAAGATGGAATCATAATAAGAAGAAGTAAAAAACCCAAACCGTAACTGAATTACACAACCAAAGTCAATACTAGAGAATCCCAAGGTCAAAATCTAATTTTGGAATCAAAATATGTTTATGAATATCAAAAGTGTATAACTCCTACTAAACAACACATATAGGGTATTTATAGTTCATGGGGAAACCTAAAAACCAAAGCCCAAATGAAATAGGAGAAAAAAAGGGTCGGTGGCCACTTATGGCCTGCACTTGCATCCTGACCCTGGGTGCAGGTAGCACTTATGGCCTGCAGGGTGGGTGCAAGTGCCGGGCGCAAATACCTGGCCAGAATTTCACAGCAATTCAGCTTTTGGGGTTTTAGACTTTCGACACTTTCTTTGCCCACTTGCGGTCTACATGTCCTACTTGCAGTCCACATGTAGACTTAGTAAGTGTCGGAGTCATCTTTTCAATTCTTATTTAAATTTTGAACATGCTTTAATCAAGATCAAGCCGGTAAGTGTCCCAAACATCTATAACTGCTCTAATAAGTATCCAAAAAAATCTTTTTCATCTTTTTCATGAACTTAGCATCCAAAACATGATATAATTTCACGTCTCAAATTATCTCTCATAGTTTTTAAAATTATTTATCTTAAATTATTAGCTAATTTGGATTTTAAAAATTTATCTCGTAGTTCCTGCAAAACATACCCAAAATGCATTATATCTAACAAAACAATCCCATAAACCTGCATAATTTCCTTGTTTTAAGCATCGAAAGTGCTATATTTCTATAGCACATCAACACCCTCAACTTAGAACGTTTGCATGTACTCAGGTAACAATATATAACAAAGCAAAAACGACGCTTAACTAGGAGAATCTAAGCTATTCAAGGCAGTCTGTCAACATTTTAAGCTCAAATTATAACACCCCCTTCTATCTTACTTTTTAAAACCAGCTGTGTATGGACATGAAGTACAATAATTTGACACAATGGGATCAAGGCATGACATTACATTAGCAACAAACAACTACTCATATATACAGGTTACACTACCCGAAACAAGAAAATAGGTAGCAATATGACTCAAGTGCCCTCACAACAAAGATGTTCCGCCCACTCATATGAAATAATGTATGTCAATGTAGGGGCAGTCAAGAGACACTAACACTCAAAAGAAAAGTTCCAATCAATGTGCATCAAATACCATAGGCTTTCCCTTATTTTCTTTACCATAGTATTCAGATAGTTAAGCTAGGATCACTATATGACTTTTCTCGGCTTATAATGTAGGATTGGAGGTTAGTATGGTACATATGGACATGTCAAATTACTAAACCTCCTTGGCAATACACTAACCTTAGGGTCTCACTTACTAGCCAATTTTATTTTTCTTCCACCCTCATTTCTCCCTTTTTATTCTTAATTGCATATTCAGGTTGGGTGTAGGTCTTTTATTCTTTTTTTTATTTTTTCACAATTTTTCTTCCTTTTTATTGTAATTTTCTTCTGTTTCTACACCCAATATTACTAACTTATTCTCTTATTTTACCTTTCTACATACCCATTTTACACTACGTAACCCTATGATAGCCACCGTCAACTTAGGCTTTTGCCTGAGTTGAGGTGCACAATGTCCAAGGAGAACTCGGGCCAAAATAGGTACATATTAACACATATGGGAAGGTCAATAGTGCAATAATAAAAGTAGTTTACAAGGTTCAAACAGGGATCAAGGGATACTATTTCACATATGGAAGGTCATTTAGGGTAAAAGTGGACTAAAATAAAAAAAAGACCTATTATCCTTTCCTAACCTGAATATTTTTCAACCTAGGCAAGACTAACCAGACAAGTTCTGAATTCAACACACAAAGAAAACTAGGTAGTATCTCACACACATGGCACAGAGTCAATATTACCAACTACTACCTATCTGGTTTATGCAATTATTAGCAAGTGATTATCATGTCCCTAATCCTAATTCCACAGCAAGATCCACAACGTTCACACATATATACATTTACATAGTTCTAAAACATAAAATTTTAAGGTGTATTATTTTTCTGAAAAATCAATGAAAAACACGACTACTACTCTAAATATTTAAAATCTCCTAAGTACACAAAAACACATCACAATACGAAACAAAACACAATACGACACAAATTTTTCTAGACATGATGGTTCTACAACCATATCACGGCTGACAAAAAAAGAAGCACGACAACAGAAACATACGGCGTCATGGTATGCCCACCCCCTACTAAAAATTGTGTAGTGTCCTAATGGGCTAAAATAAAGTAAAATAGAGAGAAGTGAGAACATACCTAGGATAGGATACACTAGGTATTTGTATAACTTGGGTTGCCTCCCAAGAAACGCCTAATTTATTGTCGTGGAACGAATCAGATCCCTTGGATACTCAAACTTTGCCAAGGTTTATCTCAGCACAAACTCTTACTTCTTCCAGGTTTCCCATGTAGTGCTTCCCCCACTGCCCATTTACCTTAAATGAAATGTGACCATCATGCTTTATTTCGATAGCTCCATGTGATAATACCTTAACTACAATGAATGGTATAGTCCACCTAGATTTCATCTTGCCAAGAAACAAGAATTGTCTAGAATTATACAACAAGGCTAATCACCGGGTACAAATATTCTTTTCTCAATTTAGCTGTCATGATACAACTTTATTATCTCTTTGTATATAGTCAAGCTGTCGAAATTCATCCAACTCATTCACCTTGCTCAACCTTCTGTTTGCTGCATCACACCACTCAAAATTCATCCTTTTCAGTGCTATAGTACCTTGTGCTCAAGCTCAATCGATAAATGGCAAGCCTTTCCATATACAAGATGATGTAAAGAGGCACCTATGGGGGTCCTATACGCTGTCCGATAGGGCCACAAAGCATCGTCTAACTTTCTAGACCAGTTAGTCCTGTTGGTATTCATAGTCTTTGCCAATATAGAATTTATCTCTCTGTTTGAGACTTCCACTTTCCTACTTGTCTGAGGAGGATAAGGTGTCACCACCTTATACCTTAAACCATATCTATGAAGTAGAATTTGAAAAAGTGGTTGTATAAGAGAGATCCACCATCACTGATAATTGCACGTGAAGTGCCTAATCAAGAAAAAAATATTTTTCTTCAAAAAGGCGGTGACTCCTATACCTTCATTGTATGGAAGCACAACTGCCTCCACCTATTTTAATGCATAGTTAACTGCCATGCCATAGTCGCTCAGAAATGGGCCTTTGAAATTGTTCTCCCACACATCAAACAACTCCAACTCTAGAATAGGTGTCACAAGGAGTTCATGGTGCTGTAAAATATTGCCTTGATACTGACATTGGTCACTTGATTTTGTATAATCATGAGTATCCTTGTAGATTGAAGGCAAGTAAAACCCACACTGCAGAATTTTGTGGGCTATCTATGTGCCACTATGGTGACACCCAACTGGTGATGAATGACAACCCTCTAGGATGCTCATCATATCCACCTCTGGAATATATTTTCGAATCACACTACCAGTAAAGATCCTATACAAATATGGATCATCCCAAAATAACTTCCTTACCTTATGCATAAATCTTTATTTCTGCTTGAAGGATAGGTCTTTTGGGATAAGATCGCTTGCCAAATAGTTGGCAAAGTCAGCAAACAAGAGAATTCAATCTTAATATGCCGAAAACACTCGCTCATTAGGCAAAGCATAATCTATCTCAAGATCATCCCCTAATTTCTTTATGGTCTCATTCTCAAGTCTAGACATGTGGTATGTAACCTGATTTTCTTTCCCTTTCCAGTCCTGTACTTCAAAATCAAACTCTTACAATAAGAGAACCCAACAAATTAATCTTGGTTTGGCATCTTTCTTTGACATCAAATATCTCAAAGTTGCATGGTCAGTGTACACTATGACGTTAGTCCCAATCAAATAAGACCAAAATTTTTTGAAAGTGAAAACCACCACAAGTAGTTCTTATATGGTAACTATATAATTTTTTTATACGGGGTTTAAAGCTTTGCTGGTTAGAAGAAGGGATGGATTATATTTTCTCTTCTTTGTCCTAGAAAAGCTCCTAAGGCCACTCCACTTGCATCATACATTACCTCAAAAGGTGTAGACCAGTTAGAAGATACAATGATGGGGGCCAAAATCAATAGCTCCTTTTGGCATTTAAAGCCTTGAGCAAACATTATCAAATATAAATTTCACCTCATTCTTTAAAAGTAGGATTTGTAATTTTAGAAAAAGTCCTTGATGAAACTTCAATAGAAGCCTGAATGATCCAAAAAGTTCCATATGCCTCTAACTAATATTGGTGGTGGTAATTTTTCAATCACTTTAATGTTTACTTTGTTCACATCAATACCATGTTTGGAGATCTTGTGCCTTAGTATGATACCTTCTTTCACCATAAAGTGGCACTTTTCCTAGTTTAGCACCATATTGCACTCTTCATATCTCTGCAGTGTACTGGTGAAATAGGCTAAATAGTCATCATATAAGTCCCCAACCACTAAAAAGTCATCCACGAATACTTCAATTGTGTCTTTCACCATGTTAGAGAATATGGAAATCATACATCTTTGAAAAGTGGCTGGTGCATTACATAACTAGAATAACATCCTCTTTAATGCAAAGGTCCCATAGGGGCAAGTAAAAGTAGTATTTTCTTGGTCTTTGAGAGCAATCATGATTTAATTGTACCCCAAATACCCATCAAGAAAACAATACTAACCCTTGCCTTCTAGTCTATTCAACATCTAATCCATGAACGACATAGGGAAATGGTCCTTTTGAGTTAACTTGTTTAGATTTCTGTAATCCATGCATACTCTCCAATCGATCACTGTCCTCATTAGTACCAATTCGTTCTTTTTGTTTGGAACCACTATGATTCCCCCTTTCGTTAGCACGCATTGAACTAGGCTCACCTACTAACTATATGTAATGGGAAAAACCACCCCAACATCTAAGCACTTGATTAGCTCATTTTTTTACTACCTCTTCTATATGAGGGTTCAGTTATCTCTAGTGCTCAATATTGGGAATACTGTCTGGATCAAGCTAGATTTTATGTATACATAAACCTGGTAAAGTCCCCACAATGTCAGCTATGGTCTACCCAATAGCTCTTTTGGATTTCTACAATACTGATGTCAGAGATTCGACCTGTGCTCTTGCCAAATCTGCTGTTATGATCATCGATAAGGTTTTGTTGGCCCCCAAGAATGCATACTGCAGATGAGTTGGAAGGGCCTTCAATTTCAATATCGATGGCTCCTCAATAGATGGTTTTGCAAGAGGTGTAGTTGTTTTATTCAAGTCAAGATCCAATTTATTTGGGGCGTATTTGTAAGAACCTATGCCATATAGTGCATAAACCATCTCATCATATTTATCTATCCCTTCACTCTCAAAATTCATGATCATTGCGGCTAATGCTTCTACCTCTAATCTCTCCTCAATAGGTACATCTACTGTAACCATATTAGCATCCACTGCATCAATCTCTGCTACCACTATCATATTATCAGGTTGCTGAACTGTCATGCATATATTCAACACTATTTGCTCATTATTTTATTTGAAGGTGATCTCCTCTAGGTGTATATAAATCAACACCCGACTAGTGGACTAGAAAGGTCCACCCAATATAATTAGAGATTGCATATCCACTTCACAGTCTAAAATCATAAAATCTGCCAGATACGTGAATGATACCACCCTCACTTTTACATTGCACATAATACCCACTGGCTTTTTTATAGATGAATCAACTACCAACAACCTTGAAGATGTAGGCTTATGTTCTCCTAACCCTAGCACCTTTTATATAATCAATGGTGTTATATTTATTCCTGCTCTCAAATAACATAGAGCTTGATTTATATCCTAAGGCCTAGTGGAAGTGACTGCTCCTGGGTCTCTCTTATTTTATACTAATGGTGCATGAAAATTTGTGCTAAAATGCTATACTATATCTTGGAGCTCTTTTGCAACTCATTCAACACCGTCATCACTCTCAAAATTATTGTCTCTATAAGCCAACTACTCAAATTTATCTTCAAGTGGCTCATCTACAATAATATAGCTTTTTTTGGGTCATTAGTAGCAGGTAAAAAATGTTCATCAGGTGGGGAATTACCCCTAGTGTTAATAGCCAGACAATGCATAAGTATCAAAGGATTCTGCACAGTGTCACTAGGGAGGACACTTGTCCATTATTGGGTAAAAGTGATAGACATTTATCCGTACTACTATTTTAACTACTTTATAACAGCTGAATGTGACTTGACTTTCTTGGTCAATCCTGAAATATCCTCCTTGAGTTCTTTAAGGCAAGTTTCTAGGCTCTTTTGACCCTTCATCATCTTAGTCAACATCTCTTTTATTCTCGATTCCGCATCTAGTCTTCCAGGTGGAATGTATTTGTCTCTATCTTTATAGTTTCGACCTTAATTCCCTTGCCCTTGGGCTCGACAATCTGCCAACTATTGATCCACATACTTTGCCTCCTCCTCTAACTTAGACTCATATACCCTAGAAAATGCACCCTATGCCCCTACTGCATTAACCTTTGCAAAATTTATCATTGTCAATTGCTTGGCAAACTCACTATTATCTATTCTTAAGAGTAAAATCTCTTGAGCTACAGTATCCTCGACCACTCTCTGCTCTCCAATGGCATAAATGTTAGAACCTCTCCTAACTTCCCAAGTTTGCCACCCTCAATTAGTTAATGAGATCAGATCCATAATAGTCGAGTCCATCTCCCATCATGATTTCATAAATGATCCTTCAGAGATAGTGTCTGCCATTGCTCTAGAAGATCTTTAACAAGCTTGTCCCTAAAATACAGTGGTTGGGCATTATGGTAAGCTTATTCTTGAACTTGAACTATGCCTCATACATCAATTCTGATTGTAGCTGCCTAAATTTATAAATCTCATCCTTGATTTGCAATACCCTGGATGAAGGAAAGAACCTGTTCAAGAATTATCTGCATAGCTCATTCTATGTAGTGTTAGATTCTCTTGGAAGTTCCCCTAGCCATAAAAATACTTCTCTCGTAAATGAGAAGGGTAATAACCTTAATGTCAGTTTCTCCTAATCTACCCATGGAATGGTGTTTGAAGTACAGATCCTAGTAAAATTTGCCAGATGCATGTTTGCATGTCTATAGGCAACCCTGTAAACATGCCCTTCAAGTATAAGAGTAGAATCATAGCAATAGAATGTTAAACTTGACGTCAGGGGGTAAAATAAGAGGAATGACAGATCCAGTATTTATAGACTCAACATATCCCAGATCTTTTTCCTCATCTTCATACGACTGAGCATACTGATATGTTGGGATTACCTGAGGTCGGCCTCCTCTAAATCTATTCTTGTTTCCACCAGTACTATTCGACGGTTTGCTGCCTGTCTTTGGTCAGCTAACTTTGCCTCCTGAGCTATGTGTTGAGATTCTTCTGCTACCCTCCTCTTATGTTCAAATTAAGGTAAAAGCTCACCAGTCTATCATTTAACAATGTCCTAAACTACTCTAGGAGGATGAGAAGACAAATCATCTCTTTTTTGATTCTTTATCCTACTAGGTGTTTTTAGGATCTTCTATGGATCCGGATACAGTGGGAGTAAGGGATTGCCTCTACTTCGTGTTCTACTCATACACCGACATATACCTAACTAAGAATGAAAATAAAAAAGAAAACCCACAAACAACAACAACTTCTAATCACAAATCAACACCGTATTTCCTGGAAACAACGCCAAAATTTAGTGACATCCAAGCTACACCTCCTCTTAGAAAATGATATGGTCACTGCCAAATATAGTAATCCAACAGAGGTTGGGGTTGAATCCCAAGGGAATACATGGAACTGTGGTTATCAATTGTTGTAACCAACGGGCGGGATTGGAAAAGTAAATGAGGGGTTTTGATTATCAAAGTCAAACTAGTAATGAATATTACCTTCGATTGTAATCAGCCATAAGTGAAAACTAGGATTGTGTTCCCCTTGGCTTCTCAACTCTATAGGCTTATCATATTATTTTGACCTAACCCGATACCTTACATGCAGAATCGATAAGTTATGGTAATTCTATAGTCTTTTGGATAAGCAAAATGATTCCACCCTTTACCTTTTGGGTCTCAGGATGTCACCTTACTAACCCTTATCTTGATTCCAGTTAACTATTACCTTTTGAGTCTCTATTTATTATATTAAAAGCTAACCATCTTACGTAGATAAAACCTAATAGCGTGGATTGACAGTTAAACTCTAAATTACTGTTGTCATTATTTTCTTTGTCACCATTCCTTTTTTGGAAAAAGTAGCAATAATCTAGATGGGATCCAAATGGTTGAAACCGCTTGTATAACTATCAAAGTGAAGACAGTACAATGAATTCTTGGGTATCGGTTCAGAATAACAATTGCTCTTCCCCTACTTCGTCAATCTGTCAAGGTTTCCAAAACTCTAGCTAAGGGTTTTTAGCCTCTCATATTTGTGAAGTAATCAACAACATTCATGATTTAAAAAATATGATGAAATCATTATTAGAAGAAGTAAAAAACTTAAAACCATAACTGAATTACTCAACCAAAGTCAATACAAGAGATTCCTAAGATCAAAATCTAATCTTGGAATCAAAATATGTTTGTGAATATCAACAGTGTGCAACTCCTACTAAAAACATATAAAGGGTATTTATAGTACTTGAGGAAACCCTAAAACCAAAGCCCGAATGAAATAGGAGAAAACAGGGTCGGTGGCTACTTATGGTTTGCACTTGCGCCTTGACTCTGGGCGTAAGTAGCACTTGCGGCCTGCAGGGTGGGCGCAAGTGCCAGGACAGAATTTTCCTGCAAGTCAACTTTCAGAATTTTGGACTTCTGGCACTTGCTTTGTCCACTTGTGGTCCACATGTCCTACTTGCGGTCCACATGTTGACTTAGTAAGTGCTAGGAGTCATCTTTTAAACTATTCTTCAATTTCTGAACATGCTTTGATCACAATCAACCCGAGAAGTGTCCCAAACATCCATAATTGCTCCAATAAGTAGCCAAAAATAGCTTTTTTCATCTTTTTCATGAACTTAGTATCCAAAACATGATTTCCTGCAAAACATACCCAAAACACATCATATCTAATAAAACAACCATAGAAACTTGCATACTTTCCTCATTTTAAGCATCGAAAGTGCTATATTTCTATAGCACATCAACTGTCCATATCACCAGCAATCGAATAAGGTATTATCTCATACCTTTGTTGAAGCACTTGACGATAACACACAAATTTTGCTAGATTTAGCTGTAAGAGGTCAGGCTCTTGAAAAGACGTATGATGAGCTCTATACTTTTTTAAACTGCATTCCTCAAGGAAATATCGACTGGTATGGTAACACGTCCAGAAGCCCAGTGAAAAAAACTATAGGCATGATTGAACTTGACAACATCACAACCTTAGCCACCCAATTGTCAGCTATCCAGAATCAAATGATGACTCAATTCAGCAAATTGGGTATGAATCAATCTCTGGCTCAAGTGAGTACAGTGCAACAAACCATAGGTTAGTGTGTGATTTGTGGCAATAATGGACACTCTAAAGATATGTTGTGCTAATCCTGAATCAGTGACCTTTGTGGGGAATGCACATAAGCCAACTTATACAAATGCCTATAATTAAAAGTGGCAGACTCAGCCCAATTATGCATGGGGCAATGTTGAGAACCATCAGTTCCGCTAGCCGCACAATACATAGGCTGGTAACATTAAGGAAACTTTGGAAAAGATACTGGCAAAGAAAGAAGAAATGACTGCTGAAATAAAAAATTAGCAAGTGGCTCAGAAACTGTTAGAGAAATAGTTGATGTAACAAGATCAGACAAAACATACAAACCCTAGGTGCTTTGCCAATTGACACCATAGAAAATCTAAAAAAAGTCATGGAAATAACCTTAAGTAGTGGTAACGATCTTAGTGACAAACCTCTAAAGGCAAATTTGGAGGTACATGCAGAGGTGGTTCCATAATAGGTTACAACTAAAGATGCTGATAATTTGGGCAAGTCTAAGTACCTAAAACTAAGGCTGTTGAGAAAGTAAATGAGAGACCACCGCCGCCCTTCCTATAGAGGCTTAAGATGGCAGATGAGGATGCATACTTCAATAAGTTCTTTGACACATTTAGAGAGCTTCACAGTAAACTTACTTTTTTTAAAGATTTTTTGTAGGGAATGCCTAAGTGTGACAAGTACTTAAAGGACATGGTGACTAATAAAATTAATCTATACGAATTGAGATCATTGCACTTACCGAGGAGTGCAACTCTATAGTGATGAAAAAGATATGCAAGAATATAAACGACCTAGGGAGTTTCACCCTCCGCATACAAATTGGTGACAATGATGTTGTCCATGCTCTGAGTGATTTATAAACCTGATCCACTACTAAAGAATAATCCACAGGAGTAGATACACACAACAACACATATAAAAATCCGAAGAGAACTCTAATCATAAGGCACAATGAGAAGACTCAAAAGAATAAGTGGATCCTATATCAAATAAAATAAAAGTTGGTTGATGGAAAACTAAAATTATACCTGTAATAACAACATCTAAAGACTATGCGTCGGGCTTACCAAGTATAACATACAACTGACATCGCCTGTCACCTATCTGGGCACCTGACCTATCTCTATCCTACCTGCCTAAAGACCTCCATGAGCACCCTGAGGACCATCTCGATGACCATGCATACGAACTCTAGTTGCGGGTAATACTACCCTAATCGACAAAATAACTAAGTTGCAAGGAAAAATGAACCACGCCATAGACACTCTAAATAAATGGCTGAAGGCCGCAAAATCATAACACACCCCAAGCACTATACCGATCCAAAAAGATTTGGCTGCCCTGGAATAACCACCTAGGCTAGAATACCCTGAAATAAACCTCTCAAAGGATGACTACTGCTCAAGCCCGAACGATTATTGTAGTTATACTGGTCTCCATTGATAATCTAAAGTGCGACATAAACATGCCTACTAAACTGACCCTGATACTGATAAGGATGATACAAAGGGTACCTACCTTGACAACCACTACCTCTGAAGCATGAACCACTTCTACTTCTACTAAAACAGCCTAGATTTGTAGGCTTTTATTGAAGTCCCCTTAGTCCTCGTGATGCATCTCCTTTATAATATTAGCGTGATTTAAAACCTCTATAAAAGACCTACCATGAACACCAAAACTCTGAATAGCCATGCATTGAAAAAGTCTCAATTCCCAAATAAAACACCAAACCCACTTATACTCGATAGGAAAGATATATGTTGCATACCTAGCAAACTTATGAAATTGAGACTTATACACTACAATATTCATGGAGCCCTACTCCAATCTCAACAACTGATCTCTTAAACAATCTCTAAGGTTGCAGGGCATACACTTCTGCAACAGACCTTAAAGAACTAAGTCCATATTAATGGAGGAGATCCAGCTGGCTTGAATTTGAGATAAACTCTTCATCAATGTCGAGCTACTATATCCAACTATAAAGTGGTGTAGTCTGCACCACGAGTCTCAACTAGGGCCAAATTATGGATCCTATCCCCGCAAGCAACCAAGAACTTATAAGCATCCTTGCCTGATGCCCTAGAAAATCTAGGCAGAGTCTCAAGAACCTACCCAACATCTTTTAATCCTCAAATAACATAGTGGGCTAGGCAACTACCAACAGAGCGACCACCAAGGCTGGAGGGACTTCAACTATGGGATTTACAGCCACAAGTTATGCTCCTATCTTAATACCAATTTAGTTTGTAGACTAAGCACTATCTGATGGTGCACCACCAACTAATCTCAAAAGCTGAACCAATGCATCCCTGAGTTGTGATATTGAAATAAATGGGAGTAGACTCTAATCCTGGTCTCAAGATGGGGCTATATCTCTCGGTTGTCCTCCATCTCTAGGTCATCCATGTACTCTAGTAGAATCCCTAGTTCCTGACTCAGGGTCCTCATCTCGTATAGAAGTATCACTTGTCCTAGCCATCTACGAAAGTGTAAAATAAAAGATGTATTGAAACCAACTTAGACTCTTAGCACAAAATAAGTGAAAAAAGCAAAGATCTCCTAAGAATATCCCATGGCCTATCAAAGATAAGAAATAGATGTCATCATTTCAATCTGCGGGACTCTACTAGACAATTGTACTTGTACTAATAATACTGATGAACCTAACACCCTGGTAATAATTTTTCATGAACCAATTTCATGAGTCATGATAGCATCTACTTAAACACACCAGTAGATAAGCCATATCATAGGCTGGAGCTATAACAATAGGTTAATTTGGTAGAAAATAGCATAAATACTGGAAATGTGCAAGTAAAAGGCATACAAGCCACAAATCATGGAATAATAATGTAATGAAAGAGAAATAACAACATCAAATAACCTAGTAATATCAGTACGAGAGCCTCTAATCTAAATGAATACAAGTACTATCAAGTCAATATATAATAGTCTTGAAAATAAAAAGACTAGCAAAAATAGAAGAAAGAGAAATGGTTAACTCCAGCTATGAGAGATCACCCTATTTAAAACTTGACTAGCATAAATCTCAGCATTAACGATGGTAGCTAGTACTCAAATCTTCACCAAAAAGGTATGTAATTACAGTATGAGTACCAATGCCACAGGTACTCAGTAAGCATTATCAGCCGATTGGGCTAAATTATTATATAAACATAATAAAATATGAAATAAGTAAGCTAAGTCAAGGGAAGAGGCCAAACCTAAATATCACTCCATATACTAAACGTAAATAATTGAGATAATAATTTTAAAGAAAAACATAATTATCTCTACATAACTGGCCCCATAAGCCAGAGGTGCGAATAAAGTAAACAACCCATTGCAACCCCTATATTCTTGGAGGTGTAAACAAGGAGAACAAATGATCAAAATTATACAAGTTAACCGTATCTTGAAATCATAATTGTGGACCCTTTCATATCGAGAAACACCAGACTCAAACCGATTCCATAATCGTCACAATCAACATCATAATTTGAATCATAACTTGTATCATCATTTGTCAGACTTAATTCAAAACTTATATCATCATTTACCAAACTTGACAAAAAACTCATATCGTAAATAATGCGGAAATTGAATTGGTCCTACGATCATAAATCACCATAGTTTAACAGAAACTATATCATCTCCTAAGTTCTAAAATTTAGAATAAAGCACCATATACCGAAACCTCCTCAAGCTCAAGAACGTAGATAAAATAATGCTACACTTCTATTGGGTCTACAAAAAGCTAATAGTAGGCTTGGCCTAGGATAGGCCAAAGGGGATCACTTCTAACCCTAGGAAAACTCTACCTGAACTAGGCTGTGGTTTCTAATTTCACTAATAGATGTTAATATAATCCACTTAAAGTCTTAAGATATCAATTCTACCCCATAAATGAGTGATTAAGGAAATTAGCCTAATTATGGTTCTTTAATTAGGTAAAAGTTCCAAATCTTACTAAATATAACTACAAGACCTAATTTCCATCCCAAAACTAGAATAATATCATTTCATACTATAATTAAGCCCAATCTAAGGGAAAGGTAAACCTAGCCTACCTGGGCGTCAAAGAAAGCACAGTGAAATCTAAATCATCAAATTTCCTATCTGAGAAGCTTCCGCCCAATGCCCTGCTATAAAAATAATAATCTACTCATCCATGAGAGAACATCAGTACCCATATTTTATTTTATGCTTTGGATCCAATATTGAGTCAAAATCTCATATAGGGCTTTCTTGCAAAATCACGCTATTGAAACCATCAATGCGTCTCTCTTTACTCAAGGATTATTTACCTTCAAGAATGGTAAATTCCAAGTTCAACTGACACTAAAATTAACCCAACAATAATCTAGGAGTTTTGGGAATAAATTGAAGAATTAACCAAGAATTTAAGGGAAACTTACCATGATTTCGATGAAGAAATGATTAATCTAAGATCACAATCACCCCATGATCCCTCAATAATTACTCTCTAAATTTCTCAGTCTCTCTTGTGTTTTAATCTTAAGAATTGTGAGACAAATGGGAGAAATTAGGCAAAATAGGCATTTAATGGCCTCCTCGGTCCAACTGAAGCAACTAATTAACACTTAAGCGATCACCACTAAAGCGGCCAAGTGTCACCAAAGTGGTAGCCAATTGTCCTTGCCTGCAACTAAACTAGACAGGTTGCTGCTAATGCGACATCCACTTTAGTAGGCATTCATTTGCTTTAGCAGGCATACCGGTGCTAAAGAATCTTGTATGGGCAAGCTGTGAATGCTAAAATAATCGGCTGGCCTCTAAAATAGCCTCCACTAAAACGACTCCTTAGTCGATCTAGAGGGTGCACCAGCTGAAACTTAGAATTTTTCCAAGTTTTCCCTGACTCTTCCATATTCATTTGGAATCTTATAAATGCAAATAAAATATGATACCATATCAAATTTAATATTTTAAACTCAATGGAACAATCAAAATTTCCATCTGGGGTCATTTTGATGAAATATGGGACCTACAACCATGGGCCATTTTTATTAATTTCTGGCCAATAGCCCAAAATGAGTTCAAAAGTCGTGGAGCCCAAAACAAAGGTCCCCTAGTCTAAATTTGATATTTAGTAGCTGAAAGAATGTCAGAATTTGTATACAAAGTCTTTAAATTGAAGTGTTCACCTGATAGCCAATTTTTACCAACGAAGACTTCAAACCTTGAGTTGACTCTAAAAGTCAAACGAACTATCCAATAATTGAGTTGTCAACTTCATTAAGTCATAAATGATTTACGACTACTATAAAAAAGCTCTAAACAGTAAAAAATGCATGAAAACATAGAAAATGACCTTGAGGGTTATTAAATGACCTCCTCGTTTCCCACAAAGGCTGAAAACCAAAAGCAGAAAGTATGTTTTCAATAGTTTATTAATTTTTTAAAATAGGTGCATATTAATCTTCCTCATATTGATGTTTTACAAGGAATTCTTTAGTATGATAAGTACATAAAGGACACTATGGAAAATGAAAATAGGTTGACTAAGTAAGCTACAGTTGCACTTACTAATGAGTGCACGTATAGAATTCAGAATAGACTATCAACAAAGGTCAAAGATCCTTAAGTTTTACTAATTAGATTACTCTTGGGCAGTCTATCAAGGCTCGGGGATTGTGTGACCTTGGAGCCAACATCAACTTAATGCCCACTTTATTATTCAAGAAGATGGGATTGGGCAATCCAATACCCACCACAGATATTTTACATCTAGTTGATCATTCATTGGCAAGGTCCAATGGGATAGTTTAGAATGTATTGGTGCAAGTGAGGTCACTTATATTTCTCATGAATTTATTATTTTAGATGTTGATGTATATCTGGAAGTTCCTTTATTTTGGGGACTAGATGGACACTTATAGATGTAGATATTGGGCGACTCATAATATGGGCACATGATAACATTAAAGTGTTTCATATCTACAAGGCTATGAAGCTACCAACTATCTATGAGGAGTTGTCTTCCATCATGGTAATTTATCTTGAATTGAAGCTTTCACTAATTACTTTAAAGTACCCTTTAGAGAGAGCTCTAGTTGTATAATTATATTTTAGGAGATGTAAAATCCCATGAGATGATGGGATTTTTGGATGTATCCAACATATTTATCCGCATAAGGGATTTTGAGTTATTGAATGGACCTCATAGTCCACCACCCAAGCTATCTATGGTGGAAGCCTCAAAATTGGATTTGAAGATGTTGCCATCACGCCTTAAATATGCTTACTTGGGGAAAATGAGACATCTATATTGTTTTGTAGGTTTATCCGAGGAACAAGTTGGTGAGGCTCTGACTATTTTAAAAATAAGGAAAAAGTCGATTGGTTGGCAGATGTCTAAAATTACAGGAATGATCTTGGCTTATTATATGCGTAAAATTTTTATGGATGAAGGGCACAAACCTATTATTTTACATCAGTGGACATTAAATTTTGTAATGAAAGAAGTGGTAAGAAAGACAGTGATTAAGTATTTAGATGCAAACATTGTTTATCCCATTTCAGATAGTAAGTAGGTTAGTTCAGTTTATTGGATTCCTAAAAGGTAGGTATGACTATGGTTACTAACGATAAGAAGGAGTTGGTCCTGACTTAAACAATTGCAGAATAGAAGATTTATATGGATTATCACAAGCTTAATGAGGCCACTTAATCAGTACCCAATTATCTTTATTTATCAAATGTTAGACAGACATGTAGGGCAAAAGTATTACATTCTTAGATGGGTATTAAGGATGCAATCTAGTAGCTATTTCTCCCAAAGAATAGAATAAGATGATATTCGCCTGTCCTTATGGTACCTATGCCTTCAAGAACATTCCTTTCAGGCTATGCAATGTACCTACCACTTTTCAATATTAAATAATAAAAATCTTTTATAACATGGTGGAAGGCTTTGTTAAGGCATTTATGGATGATTTTTCTATATTTGGTAGCTTGTTTGAAATATGTCTACAAAATCTTAATCGGGTACTTGCGAGGTGTGATGAGATGAATCTAGTACTGAATTGGGAGAAGTGTCACTTCTTGGTTTGGGAAGGCATCATCCTTGGACATAACATATCCTATGGAGTCTTATTAGTTGATAGAACTAAGATCAAGGTTATATAAAATATACCACCACTCGTATATGTGATGGGTGTTGTGCATAGTTTTCTTAGATATGCTGGGTTTTCTAGGTGGTTTATTAAGGATTTCTCAAAGATTTCGAGGACCATGTGTAAAATACTTAATAATGAGGTAAATTTTCAATTTGGTGATACTTGTGTGAAACCCTTTAAGGCTTTGAAGAGAAAGTTTATTAAAAATTCTATATTGATTGCTCCCGACTGGGAGTTACTATTTAAATTGCTGTGTAATGCCCCCAATGTGGTTGTGGGAGCCTTGTTAGGGAAGCCAAAGGTGAAGGTATTCTATTTGATTTATTATACAAGAAAAACTCTTGATGCAGCTCAAGCTATTTTCAGAGTTACAAAAAAAAGAAATAGGTTTGGTGTACGTATTTGATAGTTTTGATCATCCTTCCAGGATACCAAAGTGACTATGTACAAAAATCATTCAACTATTCGATACTTGTTCAACACAAAAGATGCTAAACCCCAACTTATTATATGGATTTTATTGTTACAAGAATTTGATTTGGAGATTAAAAATCAAAAGGGTTTAGAGAACCAAATAGTGGATCTTCTATATAGGTTAGAAAGTTAGTCTAATATTCTAGAGGAAGGTAAGATTCAAGAAGAGTTTCCTAATAAATAACTCTTGCCATTGAGCATCATAAAGCTACCCGGATATGTGGATATTATGAACTTAATAGTAAGTATAGTGTATTCACCCAAGGCTACGAGTTAGCAAACAAAGTTTTTTTCTATGAGTCATGATTCTACACATGGGTGAGCCTAATTTGTTTAAATAAGGCTCGGACCGAGTAATCGTAAGATGTATACCATAATGCGAAGCAAAACAGGCCTTAGAGAGTTTTCATCTATCTTATTATGAAGGCTATCACGATGATGAGCAAAAAAACTCACAAAGTAATACAGTCTGGATTCTTTTAGCCCACCTTATTCAAGGATGACTCCAAATTTGCAAAAAGATGTGACCAATAACAGCATACGAGTTCCATTTCTAGAAAGTATGAGATGGCTTTGAACAATATTCTGGAGGTGGAGATATTTAATGTGTGGGGAATAGATTTTGTGGTCTATTTTCCTCCTTCATATAGAAACACGTACATTCTAGTTGAAGTGGATTATGTTTCTAAGTAGGTGGAAGCAACAACGCTTCACACCGATGACTTTAAGATAGTGGTTAAGTTCATTAAGAACTAGATATCTATAAGATTTTGGACACCAAAAGATATTATTAGTGATGATGGTTCATATTTTATCAATAATTGGTTTTGAAATTTGTTGGCTAAGTATGGGGAAAAACACAAGGTTGTCATAACCTATCATCTCCAAACTAGTGGCCAAGTTGAGGTCTTGAAGCATGAAGTTTAAGAAGATATTACATAAGATAGTGAATGTATAACATAAGGATTGGTCAATGAAACTTGATGATTATTTATGGTCATATATGACAGCATACAAGACTCCCATTGGGACATCACCATACAGGTTAGTGTTTGGGAAGACATGTCATATACCGATTGAGTTTGAACATCAAGTGTATTGGTCTGCTAAACAATTAAACGTTGATGCTTAACTATGGGGTAAAAAATGAATGCTACAGTTACATGAATTTGAGGAATTCAGATTGCATGCCTACAAATATGCAAAGCTCTACTAGGAGAAGACCAAAAAGTAGCACAACAAACATATTGTGTCTTGCACATTTGAGTATGGACATAGGGTGTTGGTGCTCAATTCGAGGTTGAAATTATTTATCAATAAGGTGAAGTCCAAATGGTATGGCTCTTTTGAAGTGGTAAAAATGAAAGCCCATGGGGTTATTGAACTAATTGACAAAGAAAAGGAAAGATGTTCTTATTGAACGGTTAAGGAGTTAAACTTTATTGGGGTGAGGAAGATTGAGAGAGGACATTAATGGAACTACCTGATTAGTGATTATGAGTTGGGTCATGCCATGATGTTAAATCAGGTGTTACTTGGGAGGAAAATCATGCATGTAATGTGATAGATTAGGAACTTTAGTTAAAAGGAAAAAAATATTAAAACAATAATACAAAATATGAGTCATGCTACGACCAAAACTTAGGTGCTTGGTGGGAGGCAAGCCATTTTTCAAACCATTTTTGTTGTTTTTATGCCTATTTTTAGGTAGAAAAAAGTTGAGGGTCCTGGGAAACGCTAAATTCGGAGTGAAAATTACACTAAGAAAAAGTTTAGCCAGGTAATGTAGGATCGACTCCATGGAGCCAAATCCATTGATCGATCACTATGCCACAACTAACTCACGAGGGCTCACTAGTTTGGTTCGGCACTGAGTTCAACACCGCAGATCTTATCTCCTGCATTGACCCACCCATTACATCCAACCCCCAAATCACCCAAATTTTTTAATTTTGATAGGTTTAAATCCACCCCGTTCCACCCCTATTTAAATTCCCAAGCCAAAATTTCCCAATTTTCAACATTAAAGCATCGCACATCCCTTTAATTCACTCCTAAACTCACAAATCACCATCCTTACCGCATTTTCTCTTGCTTTACACTCTAATTCCAAGAATAAGGTACATTTTCATGGATTTTTTGCTTTGTATTATTGAGTAGAGCTCAAAACTTTTGAGTTTCATCTTGTGAATGTAAGATAATCTAATTTCTTATCTTTAAATTTCTTAAATTTGTGATTCTTGGTGGTTAATACTCTAGTACACTTTGTAAACTTGGTTTGAAATTAGATTTTTGTTTTTATGTTAGATTACGATGAATTTCTTGTGGTTATGTTGTTCTTTCAATTACGAGGGTGAAATTCAAGTTGCTTTGTTGTTATTTCACTTAAGTTGGTGTAAATCATGGGTTTAAACTTAATGTTTGAATTTTTATTGTGACCAACACCATATCTCTTGAGTAGTTGATACTTGAGTTGAAGGTAAATTGTGAAACTTGTTTTCATTTTGCATGTTGAATTAGGTATTCTATTTGGTTCAAATTATACATAAATTGTATGCATGGCATTAAGAGCTAATCAAAAAGTGTTGATCATGGATAAATTGTCTTTGTTCATTGTTGTTCTTGGAAGTGAATTATTCATGATTTGTGTTGGTGGCATATTAAGTTCAAGCTAGTGACACTGTTTATAATGAAACAAAAGTTAAATATCTGTCACATTCTCATAGCTTGCAAAGTAAATAATGTGAAAATGCAATTGAAAGGTGAAGTTTGCCTACTAGTCAATGATAGTTAGTAAGGAAAGTTTGAATGCCCTGTCATGCCCTATTTTTGTCAAGGTTAAACAAAACATGATCTATAGACTCTAAAAGAATTACATTTTACACTGAGTCGCCACCCATTTTTAAAGAAAAATGAAGAAATCTATTAAATTATTAACATGTATGAATTATATATTATTTTGCAAAAACTATTGTAGGTTCTAGGTAAAGTTTAAATTATTTCGAAGGGAAGGGGTTAGACACCCTTCAGAAGCCACAAAACATGATACCCGACTAGACTAAATTTCTCAAAGAAGGAGAAGGAAAAATTACTTTTGAAGATATAAATAATGTAAAAGATGGGTGTATATCAAGTATATAAATAAAATCTATTGTTACTAAATTCACATAAAAATTGAAAAAAATAAATAAAATACGTATGAAAAAGAAACAACTTTTGTAAAAAAAAAAAGAAAAATGCTTTTTGTAATGTATGAAAAGAAAGTATCTTTAATAACTATAAAAAGGAAAAGTATTTTCAAATAATACTTTTTACTTGGCCAAACTCATGGGAAAAAAATTATTTGGGAGGAAAAGACTACGCAATATTTATAATGCAAATAGGTGAATTAGTTGATCAAATATCAAAATCAGTTTAATTCCTTTATGTAAATATTAATGACCTGAGTTTTACCTAAATATGTATTAAAAAATATGTAAGTAGAGGATGTTCCCGCTCGACACCCCTAAAAGTAAAGCTTCACTATACTTTTATCTTTATCTTTATGTACAATTATTTGAATGAGAAATAAAAATACAAACATCGAGCTTGAGACTCTCTTTCAAGTACCACTTTAGAGTGTGTTATTGAGAACATCTATAAACACTTGATAAAAAATATTAAGAACGAATAAATAATCATTAAAATTAATAAAAATTATGTGTACGTACGTATATGTAGATGTATACATAAAAAATAATATTGTATAAAGTAGGCTCAGATTAAGCTTTAGATGCGTCATGGCTCCGAAGTGGTTGCTTGATTTATCGGTCATCCTAAATTGCCTTACCAAGATACGAATCATAAAATCTTTTGTGTTGTCTTGATATTATAAAGATTTCATCATCGCCCAAATTTAATTATTTTTTGTTATGTATTTGTATATGTAATGCCCGTTTTTTATTTAGGGAGGCTTAAAAAATCGAGAGTTTCTTCATTGGCCAAATTGTGTAGTGATTGTTTGTTATCAGTCAAGCACATTCAAAAACCAGTAAAAGGGATAAAATGCCACCTAAACAGTTCAAAATCTAGAAACACAGTAATGCAGCAAAACAGGACCATCAAAAAAATTGACAAAGTCATCAAAAATGTAAATCAAATAGGAATCATTCCAACTGTTAAAAATAGTTGTAAAATAGAGCAACAATCTACCAAAACAATCATAAATGGATTTCAATATAATGATGTTCATTGAAAAAAACCAAGATTCCACTAAAAAATTAGAAGTCATAAAATATATCTTTTTGTTAGGTTTGGCCAACTCTAGCTAGATTTGAAGCAAGAATGAAATAATTAAAATAGAGAGCAATAATTGGAGAAGGAAAAATTCAAACAATATCACGCTTTAAAGGAGATTTAATGATGAAGCAACAAGTTTTCTAACAAATCATATCAAAAGAGAGAGGTGTGGCATTTCTTCAATGAAGTTTCACCAGAGCAATGCTAAAAATACAACAACCAGAAAGATCTACAAAAATATTTTATTTTAAAAATAGGGATAAAGGGATACGATACCGTGGTTGTAATAGAAGGATGTCGAATGCTTCATTGGTCATCACTTCTGATGAAGAAGCAGTGGAAAGAGGAATGAGGAAGGGAGTAGTAGCGGTGGTGGTAATATTTGAGCTTCGCTGAGCATCATCTCTACAAAATGGTGCTAGAAAAGAGAAAAAAAAGAGCTAGAAAGATGAAAAAAAAGATATAGGGTGAGAGAAGGGAGACAATGATGGTGGTGGTGAAACTTGGAGGTCGCCAGCCATCTGGTGGTCAAACACGACGGTGATATTCTAATGTGCTATGAATTTATAGCATTTAAGACGTTTCAAACTATTAAAATATACATGTACTTAAGGATATTTTTTGAATTTGATGTGTTTTGGAGTGTTTTGCAGGAAAATAGGTTCGGGATGCTAAATTCAAGAAAAGATGAAAAATGATGTTTTTGGCCACTTACTTGGTCAATTTTGGGCATATGTGGCACTCACTGGGCGGATGTGACTAAAACATGTACCAAAACTTGAAGTTCAGAGGCTTGGTTGTATGAATTTGAGGACCTGACATTTACCTATGTCCACTTGCAGACCGCATGTAGCATTTGTGGTCCTTATGTGGCTAAGTTGAGTGCCGAAATTGAAGATCCAGAGAGTTGATAGTGCTTTAGTAATTTAGCCATAACTTTTCAACCTGATACCAGATTAAGTTAAAATTGGTATCGTTGGAAAGATAATTAAATTGTCTATTTGATACTGGGGACTTGGGAACTTACCTATGTCTATATACGGATCACATATCGGTAAGACAAGTGCCAGAAGTTCAAAGTCCTGAGAGTGAATAGTGTAAGAAATTTTTTTGGCACATACCTCGGTCTAATGAGGACTACATGTGGTACATGCGTCCACTGGTAGATCGTATATGGACATAGGTAAGTGGCCACCGAATCCACATATCCTTTTTTTTGTCCTTGATTCCTAGGGTTTCCATGTAACCTAAATACACTCCTCTGATATTGTAAGTTTTATAATATATGGTTAACTGAGTTTTTATATTTCAATTATGATTTTATTTCTACGGTTTCTTGTAATCTATAAATACTCTTTAGTCTTTGTTTAGTTTATTGATTAGTCATTCACATATTCAGGGATAGGCCCTTAAGGTCTATCTTATACTCTTATTGTTGTTGGTTTGTTTTTGGTTTGTTGTTCAATTTAAGACTTTGAGATTTCTTCCTTCATTATAGTGAGATTGATTTTGTAATTTTGTTTTTGGATTCTATGATTTATCTCATAACTATGAGCGACTAATTTCCTTAGTTAGGGTTGTGGGGACCTTGGCCTATTGACAAAGTAGAGGATGTCCTAAGTTGTTATAGATAAAATTCTTGCATGTATTGGGTTTTATTTATTTTAATTGCTTTCTTAATAGGTTCAGAAGTTAGAATCCCACCTATATTATTGCTACTTACACCAAAAAGGAGCAGTGATTAGGAAAAGAAGATCACAACAGTAATTTGAAGTTTAACTATCGATCCACACTACTAGGTATTATATAAGTAAAATGGTTAGCTATTAGCAAATAACAAGAGAAATGTAATAGTTACATGGGATCCAGGATAAGGGTTAGTAAGAGGACATCTTGTGACTCAAAAGGTAAAAGGTGAGATTTGTCAGCGAGTTTAAAAAAATATTGGTGGTACATACCTTATCAGATTCTTCATGCTAGGTATTAGAATAGTTCGACAGTGCACGATAAGTCTATTGAGTTGAGAATCTAGGGAGAATACAATCCTAGTGTTCGTCTTAGATTGTTTACAACCAAACTCATCTAGTTCTTGTCACTTCTTTCTAGTTACTACAAATCCCTCCTTTTACTTTCTCGCACTGCCTAGTGATTTTAACAATTTTGAGAAGGATTTTTTGCCTATTACCTGTTGGATTGAACCCAACCTAGTTGGGTTACTATATTTGACAACAACCGCTTTATAATTCTAAAGAGGGGTAGTTTGTGCATTATCATAAATTGGTGCCTTTGCCGGGGAATACAGTTTTGGAGTCTTGATTGTAGTTATTGGAGTTATTGGGTTTTGTTTTTTATTTTGTTTGTTCTAGTATTCCTCTTCTTGACATGACAAATTGACCAGAGGATGAATGGAGTGGTGATGCCTTATTATTTATTAATCCATTTTCTTTTAATATGGTGCATTATTGTAGGAGTGTGGCAAATATAGTATGTCAGCCTAAAGATAGCCTGTTGTAAATAGTGACACACCTTGTCCACAATAATCATGAGCTTATTAAATAGGTTGATAGGTTTGTCTTAGATATATACCACTTAAGAGTAGAATTGGATGCAAAAGCTGCTACGTGTAACGCCCAAGTAATGCCCTGAGTCTATACCCCAGACGCTACATAGTGCTTTCGACGTTGAAGTACCACAAGCTAACCCATGACTGATATTTGCTGTGAGCACTGAGTAATAGTACTATAATAAATGGGAAAAATAGGCTGAAATGCCATAAGGTTCAAAATCTGAAATACTGATAAAGAATATCAACTGTAATAATAATCTGTGAAACTGAATAATTTCTGAAAGTCTAGTCTAAAAAGCCTCTAATTGAACTATCTGAAGGTGGATTTGATGGGACAAGCCCCCAACAAACTCTGACTACTAAACTACTGATAAACTAAAATACTAAAATAAAAGCATACCTTTGATAGATTAAGACTCACTATTGAAATTGTTGTTGATAACAGGATCTATCTATGCGTGGTCAGGAACCTGGGAATCCAAACCTATGATATGAGACATCATATCACAAAGAAAGAGTATGCATCAATACGTGGAATGTACTGGTATGCTAGATGAGGTAAGAATGAATGCAAGGGTTCATATGCATGAACAATAACTGACTGAATGATATAGAGTAACTGAATGTGAAAGTACATTGATTACTAAAAATACTATAAATACTGAGTAAGCACTACTGTGCATATAAATAAATACTGTGACTGAGCTTATCTGAAGCTAAGTCCTGAGTTCTGATAATGAGTAACTGATATCTGAAGTTACTGATAACTAAGTTACTGATACTGATTGACTGTATTTGACAGTCCTGATTCTTTAGAGCTGAACAGAGTTCTATCCAGAGACTAAAACTGAGACTATGGGAAGTAATCATCTAACCAACATACCTTTTTTGAATAGATTCAGGGTCCAACCTGTAACCCTAGCTGGAAGGGTATCAGTACCATGCCACGAGTAAAGATACTGAAGAGTTACCCTCATCTGGTAGGTACTCTAATGAGAACGCTGGAACCCTTAACTAGCAGGTTTAAACACCTCATCAACCCTTAACTGGAAGGTATATGTCTCAACCTACACTAACAGCGTAGTTCTAGAATGCAAGGATTGCTTGTAAGGATCACACCATCTACTGGAATGTGAGCTCCCATCCTTGGGTTTACTTGGAACAGAGTCCTACTCCCTACTGAAAGACACTGAACTGAGTATACTGAACCGGACTGGATTGATACTGAGTTTACTAAGTTTTCCTGAGTTCTGTAACTGACTGAGTTCTACTGAGTTCTTTAGCTGACTGAATTCTACTAATTGTGACATGACTGATACTATTCTGTAGATAACACTAGCTCTAGGTAAACAACTAGATTTTCGGGTCTTAAATACCCCAGGACTTGATAGCATGAAAATAATGCATAGCATAATCTTGAAATACATAACAATAATTATTTGTCCATAATTCATTCATAGAAATATTTTATCAAACACTTGTAGGGCATAGGCTTGTACATATACTATCCTGTCATGATTGCATCGTTTAATTCACATGGACATTTTATCAAACACTTGGGGAGCACAAACTTATGCACATAATCATGGATAACATGTAAGTATTTCAAATAAAATACCCAAACTTGAAAATTCATATAATTCCCCATAAATACTAATATATTCTTCGTGAATCTTATCATAATCATGAATTGAAATCCAAATTAACATCATAGATATGCATATAATCAATTTCAAGCATTGAAATCATAAATCTGTAATTTATACACTTAAAAAGAGGTTCTTGGGCTTCTTGGGTGAAAGGGACCCATGAATGAACACCTAACATACCTGAATTGATGAGTTCTTGGAGTTCTTAGTGAGTTTTTTGTGCTTTGTTCTTGATTTTTTGAGAGTTGGGGTTTGCTAATTAGGAGAGAATGATTTCTTTCTTGAGATAAGTGAGCAATTAATGAGATATTAGGCTATTTAGGGCTTTAATCCCGTGTTTAGGTTGACTGAAATGGGGAAAAAGACCCTAAAGCCCTTGAAATTTAAAACTCAGAATTAACTATAAATTCCTGATTTTCACCCTTGGCCCGACGTGGTGCTATCACACCGTGTCACTGGAATTCAAAAATTATGAACTGGAGGCTTGGCGCAATGCGGTGAAATCATGGTGCCTCACTAGATAAAAATTTGAGACTCATCGTGATGCGGTGGTATCGCGTTGGAACACTGGAAAAGGATAATTCTGAAAATGCTTTTTGGCACGACGCGCCATGATCGCGTTGGAGCACTGGATTTTGACAATTGCCATTTGGCATGCCTTCGTAACACTTTGATGTTCTAGGTGGTACACTGCTTTACTAAAAATGCTATAACTCTTCACCCGGGTTTCGGATTTGGGCGAATTTTATATCATTGACAAGCTGACTGAATTTTCTATGCATTGATAAGCTCAAAACTAAAAATTACTGAGTATTTAGAAAAAATAATATAGAATAACTCATGTACTGAGAGTTAAAATGAGCTAAGGAAATATGGGGTATTACAATATCTCCCCCTTGGGGACATTTTTCCTAGAATGAGACTGATTAAGTTGAGAAACACTGACAGAATAAGATTACACACTGAACATGCATATCTGATGCACGGGTACATGACTGAAGCTACTGACAAGCTGAGTTCTCATACTGAACATGCATATCTGATGCATGGGTTCATGAATGAACTAATTCATGAATGCATGATTGGATATGCAATGGTAAAAAATACCAAGTTTATAACTATAACTGAACATGGAACTGAGTAGAGCTAAGGAAGACTGTTACCTTGAGCTTAATTTGAGTTTGTGGAGAAGAGGTGAGGATACTTGGTCCGCATATCTGCTCTGCTTCCCAAGTAGTTCTCTCAACGGAATGATTCTGCCAAATAACTTTTACCAAGGAAACTTCTTTGTTCCACAGTTTATGAATCTGATGATCGAGGATCTAAATTAGAACCTCTTTGAAAGAGAGATTATTCTAAATGTCTATGCTCTCTAATTGAACTATGACTGCTGGGTCACCAATACATTTCTTTAGCAAGGAGACATGGAATACTGGGTGTACTGAGGCTAGATCTGAAGGCAACTCGAGCTCATAAGCTACCATTTTGAAATGACTGAGAATTCTGTAAGGGCCGACTATCGGGGATAGAGCTTTCCCTTCTTGCTGAACCCTTTACCCCCTTCATGAGAGAGATTTTTAAGAATATATAATCACCGATCTCAAACTCGAGATCCTTTCTCCTCACATCTACATACGATTTCTATCAGCTCTAGGAAGCCTTAAGCCCTTCTTTGATCAGCTGAACCTTCTCTAATGCATCAAACACTATGTTAGGTCCTACTACTATGGCCTCAGCTACCTCAAACCATCCAATAGGAGATCTATATCTCCTACCATAAATAGCCTCAAACGAAGCCATTTGAATACTAGAATAATAGCTGTTATTGTATACAAATTCGATCAAAGGAATGTGGTTATCCTAACTACCCTTAAAATTGACAGCGTAGGCTCTTAACATATCTTCTAGAGTCTGAATGGTCCCTTATGCTTGACCATATATCTGAGGGTGGAAGGTTGTACTGAGGTGAACTCGGGTACTAGGACCCTTTTGGAATGCTTTCCAGAAATGACAGGTAAACTGGGCACCTCTATCTGAGATGATAGACACTGGGCCTCCATGTAACATGACCAACTCTCTGATATAGAATTTGGCATAGTCCTCGATTAAATAGTAAGTACGAACTGGTAAGAAATAAGCTGATTTGGTCATCCTGTCTTCGAAAACCTAAATAGAATTATGCTGATGATAAGTACGAGGCAAACCCATCACAAAGTCCATGTTTACTTTCTCCTATTTCCATGTGGGAATACTGAACTCCAGTAAGGGACCCACTAGGCTTCTAATGCTCAATCTTAAACTGCTGACAGTAGATCACTTAGCTACAAACTCAGTAACATACCTCTTTTTCCCACTCCACCAATAGATCTCCCACAAATTATCATACATCTTAGTGGCCCTAGGATGAATAGAGTATCGCGAACTATGTGCTTCTTTGAGAATTCATTGCCTTAAGTCATCCACACCTGGCACACATAAATAACCCTGGCAATGCAACACACCATCTTTTCCTTGGGAGAAAACCTCTACTTTTTGATCTCTGATTGACTCTTTCAACTTTACTAGACTGGGGTCTCTATCCCGCTTTTCCTTCACTACATAAAATAGAGATGATTCTTAACTATTCTGCACCAATACACTGCCCTCTGCTGAATCGACTAAGCGGACACCTAGTCGAGCAAGCTGATGAACTTCCTAAACTAACTTCTTCTTATCATCCTCAACGTGAGCAACACTACTCATTGACAATCTATGAAGAGCATCAACGGCTACATTGGCCTTGCCCAGATGATACAGAACACTTATATCATAATCTTTCAATAACTCTAACCACCTTCTCTGATATAAATTTAAATCTTTCTGAGAAAAGACATACTGCAAGCTCTTATGATCTGTGAACACATCAACATGTACCCCATACAAATAATGCCTCCAAATACTTAAGGCAAACACTATAGCTGCTAACTCAAGATCATGAGTTAGGTAATTCTTCTCATAGGGCTTAAGCTATCTAGAGGCATAGGCTATGACCTTACCTCTCTGCATGAGGACACAACCCAAACCTACTCTGGATGTATCACAGTACACAACAAACCCATTTGAACCATCTGGTAGAGTCAAGACTAAGGCTGAGGTGAGTCGAGTCTTCAACTCCTAAAATTTCTTCTCGTAAGAATCTGACCACTGAAACTGGACTTTCTTCTGAGTCAATCTAGACATGAAATAGAAGAAAACCCTTCAACAAACCAATCGTAATAGCCAACTAAACCTAAGAAACTCTGTATATCTAATAGAGAGATGGCTCTAGGCTAGTTCCTCACCACCTTAGTCTTTTGAGGATCAACTCGTATTCCATTACTAGAAATAATATGACCAAGAAATGCTACTGACCTTATCCAAAATTCATACTTACTAAATTTGGCAAATAAATGATGAGTTCTGAGAGTCTAAAGTATGATTTTGAGGTGATCTATGTGATCATTCTCGCTATGGGAATAGACAAGAATGTCATTGATGAAGACTATAATGAACATGTCCAAGTACGGCTTGAACACACGATTTATTAAGTCCATGAAAGCTGCTGGGGCATTTGTAAGACCAAAGGACTTGACTATAAACTTGAAGTGACCATACCGGGTTCTGAAAGCTATTTTTAAAATGTCAAATTCCCTAACTTTGAGCTGATGATAGCCTGATTTGAGGTATATCTTAGAAAAGTAACTGGCACCCTGAAGTTGTTCAAACAAGTCATTGATTCTGGGAAGTGGATATTTATTCTTGACTGTGACTCTATTCAACTAACGATAGTCTATACACATTCTAAGAGAACCCTCTTTCTTACGCACGAATAAGACTGGTGCACGCCATAGGGAAACACTGGGTCTGATGAATCCCTTATCTAGGAGATCATTTAACTGCTCTATTAACTCTTTGAGTTCTGCTGGTGCCATTCTGTATGGTGAAATAGTTATAGGCTGAGTGCTTGGAAGAATGTCTATTCCAAAGTCAATTTTTCTTTCAGGAAGAACTCCAGGAAAATCTTCAAGAAATATGTTGGAGAATTCATTTACTAGTGGAACCAACTCAAGACTGGGAGTGTCTGAACTAGAGTCATTGACTCAGATAAGATGATAGACACATCTCTTGGATATCATTTTTTTCACTCTAATGCATAAACTCAACCGACCCTTAAGCGTTGTGGTACTACCCTTCCATTCAAAGACTGGTTCATTTGGAAATTGAAAATAAATAATTCTATTTCTACAATCAACTGAGGCATAGCATGAATGGAGCTAATCTATGTCGAGAATGACATCAAAATCTATCATCTCTAGCTTTATAAGGTCTGCTAAAGTAACTTTCTGAGATATAATAATTGGATAGTCCTTATATACCCGTTGGGCTATGATAGAATTACCCACTGGGGTAGAAACTGAGAAACGATCTGCTAGGATTTTTGGACTGACTTCAAAGTTAACGGCTATATAAGGAGTTATGAAAAACAAGGAAGCTCCTGGATCTAGCAAAGCATAAACATGTAAATGGAAGATCTGTAACGTACCAGTGACCATATTAGGGGAATTTTACTAATCTTTTTTGGACTGAAGTGCATAAAAACTATTTGAAAACTACCCACTGGTGGTACTCAAAGCGTCATCCTGCTGATTCAGGCGACCCGACTGAGCTGAAGGACGATTATACTGACCCTGAGAGCCTGACTGAGAATAATCTCTGACTTTGTGGCTTGTCTTTCCATACCCAAAATAATATCACTGCCAGCTCTGCAGATACCCTGATAGTTTTTACCACATGTCTGACAAAGAAGATTTGTTCGAGCACTGCTGATACTACCCTGAGATTTAGAGCCTGCCAGCCTATTTTTGTTACCATTTCTAAACTTAGGGATTGGATCACTGGCTGAGGACGGAGCTAGAATAAAAGACTTTAGATATAACTGGGAACAGTTATTGCCTTCTAACTTAGGCTATTTGAAATTAAAGCTACCTATTCTGGCTTTTTTGTTCTGCCTCTTTCCCTCTATTCTTAGCCTCTTCTATCGGTTGAGCATGGACCATGAGCCTAGATATGTCCATCTCCTTTATCAATATCATAGTTCTGCACTCCTTAACCACACTATCTGACACCCCAAACACAAACTTGCTTATTCTAGACCTACTGTCTGCTACTACATGGGGAGCATACCTGGATAACTGAGTAAACTTGAGGAAATACTTTTTCACGCTCATACTGCCCTACTTAAGATTGATGATCTCTAACACCTTGGATTCTCTCAGCTCTAAGGGAAATAATCTATCAAGAAAAGAGTAGCAAACTCTTCACACTCTATAGGCTCTGCATCTGTGCCCTTGTCTACCTTCCACTGCTTAAACCACATATGAGCTACATATTGTAGCGATAGGAAGCTAAATCAGTACTCACACTGGAAGTTACTCCCATAATATCTAGACTTTTTGAACTTGATCAAGGAACTCCTGTGGGTTCTCTTCTGACTTAGATCCTGAGAATAGGGGAGGATTTATTTGGGTGAAGTGCCAAATCCTGGCTACAGTAGTATTGGACACTGGGTTGGCCTAAACAACAGTTTACCATTTATTCTAAGCTATTACAAAATTGGCTAGAGTAGTGAATACAACTTTGAATTCTGCATGGGAGACATACTCGTCTAGGGAATCTGCCTGAACGAGCTGAGGTGCTGACTGATTTTCGGTTCTTCTTTCGTTAGTTTTTTTGGGAGGTATATTCTATAAATATAAGGAAAAATAAATTAGATGCGACTTTCATACTCTCTAGAACTCTATTGAACCTGGCTCTGATACCAAGTTTGTAATGCCCCAAGTCTGTACCCCGAACGCTACTGATGGTTACAATCCCAAAGGACCACAAGCTAACCCATGACTGATATCTGCTGTAAGCATTGAATAATAATACTATAATAAATTTGGAAAATAGGCTAAAATGCCATAAGGTTTAAAATCTAAAATACTGATAAAGAATATCAACTGTAATAATAATTTGTAAAACTGAATAATGTCTGGAAGTCTAGTATGAAAAGCCTCTAACTGAACCGTCTAAAGGTGGAGTTGATGGGACAAGCACCCAACTAACTCTGACTACTAAACTCCTGATAAACTAAAATACTAAAATAAAAGCATGACCTCGATAGATGAGGACTCACTATTAAAACTGTTGCTGATAACTGCACCTGTCTATGTGCAGTCAGGAACTTGGGCATCCAAACCTATGATAGAGATATCATAGCACAAAGAAAGAGTATACATTAGTACGTGGAATGTACTGGTATGCTAGATGAGGTAAGGCTGAATGCAAGGGTTCATATACATAAATAATAACCGACTAAATGATATAGAATAACTAAATGTGAAAGTACATGGATAACTAAAACTGCTGTAAATACTGAGTATGCACTACTGTGCATATAAGTAAATACTGTGACAGAGCTTGTCTGAAGCTAAGTCCTAAGTTTTGATATTGAATAATTGATATCTGAAGGTACTGATAACTGAGTTATTAATAATGATTGACTGTATCTGACAGTCCTGATTCTGTAGAACTGAACTGAGTTTAATCCTGAGACTGAAATTGAGACTGTGGAAAGTAATCATCTAACTAATATGCCCCTTTTCTGAATAGATTTAGGGTCCAACCTATAACCTCAGCTAGAAGGGTGTCAGTACCATACCACAGGTAAAGACACTGAAGAGTTACCCTTATTTGGAAGGTACTCGAATGAGAATGGTGAAACCATCAACTGGCAGGTTAAAACACCTCATCAACCCTCAACTGCCAGTTTAATGTCTCAAAATATGCTGGCTACGTAGTTTTGGAATGCAAGTAATGCTTCTAAGGAACACACCCTCTACTGGCAGGTGAGCCCCCTTCCTTAGGTTCACTCCGTGCTGAGTCTTACTATCAACTGAAAGACATTTAACTGAGTATACTAAACTGGATTGGACTGATACTAAGTTTACTGAGTTTTCCTAAGTTCTGTAACTGACTGACTTCCACTGAGTTTTGTAGCTGACTGAATTTTACTGATTATGACATGACTGATACTATTCTATAACTAACACTGGCTCTAGGTAAATAGCTAGATTATCGGGTATTAAATACTCCCAGGACTCGATAGCATAAAAATAAAGCATAGCATAATCTTGAAAGATATAACAATAATTACTTGTCTGTAATTCATTCATAGAGATATTTTATCAAACACTTGTAGGGCATAGGCTTGTACATATACTAGCATGTCGTGATTGTATCATTTAATTCACATGGACATTCTATCAAACACTTGGGGAGCACAACTTTATGCACATAACCATGGATAACATATAAGTATTGAAACTAAAATACCCAAACTTGCAAATTCATATTATTCCCCATAAATACAAATATATTCTTCATGAATCTTATCATAATTATGGATTGAAAACCAAATTAACATCATAGATATGCGTACAATCAATTTCAAGCATTGAAATCATGAATCTATAACTTGTAAATTTAAAAAGTGGTTCTTGGGTTTCATGGTTGAAAAGGACCCATGAATGAACACCTAACATACTTCAATTGATGAGGTCTTGGAGTTCTTAGTGAGTTTCTTGTGCTTTGTTCTTGATTTCTTGAGAGCTAGGGTTTGATAATTGAGAGCAAATGATTTTTTTCTTGGGATCAGTGTGAAATTAACGAGATATTAGGCTATTTAGGGCTTTAATCCCATGTTTAGGCTGGTTGAAATAGGGAAAAAGACCCTAAAGCCCTTGGAATTTAAAACTCAAAATTAACTGAAAATTCCTGATTTTCACCCTTAGCGCGACGTGGTGCTATCGAGCCATGTCACTGGAATTTGATAATTATAAATAGGAGGCTTGGCGTGATGCGGTGTAATCGTGGTGCCTCATTGGATGGGAATTTCGGACACTTTGCGACATGATGGTATCTCATCAAAACACTGGAAAAGGATAATTTTGAAAATACTATTTTAGACGACGCGCCATGATCGTGATTGAGCACTGGATTTTGAAAATTGATATTTGTCATGCCTCCGCGATGCATTGATGTTCCAGGTGGTACACATCTTTACTAAAAATGCTATAACTCTTCACCCGGGTATCGAATTTGGGTGAATTTTACATCGTTGAAAAGCTGACTAAATTTCCCATGCATTGGTAAGCTCAAAACTAAAAATTACTAGTATTTAAAAACTTTATATAGAATAACTCATGTACTGAGAGTTAAAATGAGCTAAAAAATATGGGGTATCACAACCCAACAACCTAGTTATGGGTAGTGTGAGATTGTAAAAATTCTGAGAATCCAACTTAAGGATCTAAAATTGGAGGAGTGAAAATTGCTCATACTCTTATAGGTAGTATTACACTTAAGGAGACTACACTAGAGTTATGTGGGTATGTAAAGAAGGATGCAATTCCTGAGTTGGGGTGTATTTTACCTCACTCGAAGCATTTTTTCACATTGTGTTCGGATAGTCAATCCTTGATCGAGCCATTCGAGCTTGAATAAGAGTGCAAGGAGGAGGAAAAATATGTTTATTTTCATGAATTTGTTAAGCCAGAATCAAAGAAATGCATTTCTAATGTAAGGGCCAAGAAGTACAATATGCCAGATCTATTTCTTGGGGCCTTTATTTTTCAACCTCCACACCATGAGCATAATGGGAAATTAGAAAAATAATTAGGGGTTAAATCCATAAGTTCAAAGTGGAAAGAGAAAATTAAAGGCCAACTATTGAGCTACCTTGATAAAGTTTGAGTAATCAAGGTATCCATGGGCTTGTTGGAAAGTCTGAATACCCAACCAAGCTCCGTCATACCGCGACGTAAAACCAAACATTGCTTAGGAGTCAACCCAAGGTATTTTATTATTTGTATTTGTATTTGTATTTGTATTTGTATTTATATTTGTATTTGTATTTGTATTTGTATTTGTATTTGTGATTAACATTTAATATACGCACCTATGGTGCCATATGCATATTCCTAACCCTTTTATTTGGTAGTAGTTTGACGTATTGGGAACAATGCATAATTTTAAGTTGAGGGTGGGGATGCTAGTGGGCCTTGATGTTTTATTGGGGTTTTGTTGCCGTGACTCTTTTTTTTAGAGTCTTGTTCCTAGTAGTGCTGACATGTTTAGGCGTACCGTGTTTGTTTTTTTATGTTATGTATTTAAGTTGGAGAAAAATGAGTATCTTGGGTAGTTGACATATTTTTGATATTTGAGAAGGATGATACCCTATTGAACTATATGCATATATATGTGTGTGTGATTATTGTGAATCTTGTTAGAAATTATTATTAGGGACATGATAACCATTGCCAGCAATTGCGTAAACCGGATAGGTATTTTAGCTTTGTGATATAATATTGTGCCATGTGCATGTGAGATACAACCTAGTTCCCTTTGTGTGTTGAAACTAGAACTTACTCGATTAGTCTTGCCTAGGTTGTAGGATAGTCGAGTAGGAAAGGATCATAGGTCATTTTTGAGTTTAATACACTTTTATCCTAAATGACCTTCCCATTGTGAAATAGTGTATCTTGTTTTAAGCCTTATAGCCTATTTCTTTGTTTTGACCATTCACCTTCCTATTTGTGTTATAGTGAACCTATTTTGGCTTGGTCCTCCTTGGACCTTGTGCACTTCAACCCAGGAAAATAGCCTAAGTTGAGGGTGGCTATCATAGGAGTGCATAATGTATAGTGGGTATGAAGAAGGGTAAAATAATAGAAAAAGAAAGTAGAGCTGGGTGTGGTAGCAAAATAAAGTAAAATGTAAAGAAAAGAAATAAGTGGAGAGTGGAATAAGAAAAGGACACCCAGGCTGAATGCGCATTAAACTAAAAAAAGAGAAATAAGGGCATAAATAAAAAGGAAATTGGTTAATAAGTGGATCCTAAATTTAGTCTAGTGTCAAGGAGGCTTAGTCACTTTAAATGTCCATATGTATTAGACCAGCCCTAGGCCTACATTACAAGCCGAGAAAATTTATATAGTGATCCTATTTTGATTTTCTGAAAGGTAAGGTAAAGAAAATAAGGGAAATCCTATGGTATTTGACATGCATTAATTGGAACTTTTTTTGTGAGTGTGAGTGTCTCTTGACCGTCTTTGCATTGCTAGGTATGATTTTAATATGAGAGAGTAGGGACTTATTGGTTGTGAAGGAACATGGGTTGTACTAGTAGTTGCATATGTGTTTGGATAAGTGTAACTTGTATATATGCATGGTTGTTTGTTTCTAATGTAATGCCATAGCTTGATTCCTTTGTTTCACATTGTTGTTCTTTATGTTTACACACCGTTGGTTTCAAAGTATTAAAATAAAAGGGGGTAAGGATCTTGAGCTTAAATTTGATGGTTGACTGCCATAGATGTCTTAAGTTTCTCTTGGTTAAGCATAATCGTATTTTTTTATTGCCTGAGGATATGCAACATTCTAAGTTGAGAGTGTTGATGTGATATGGATTTATAACATTTTAGATGCTTTAAACTATGAGAATATGCATGGACTTAAGGCTATTTATTTGGATTTGATGTGTTTTTAGAGTGTTCTGCATTAAATTAGGTTTGTCATTCTAAATTCAAGAAAAAAATGAAAAGTGATGTTTTTGGCCACTTACTTGGTCATTTTTTGGCATATGTGGCACTCCCCAGGCGTATGTTACCAAAGCATGTACAAAAACCTGAAGTCTAGAGGCTTGGTTGTAGGAATTTTGAAGACATGACACTTACCTATGTCCACTTGTGGATCGCATGTAGCACTTATGGTCAGTAACTTGACCATAACTTTTCACCCTGATATCGGATTAAGGCGAAATTGGTACCATTTGAAAGATAATTCAATTTTCTATCTGATGGTGGGGACTTTAGAACTTACCTAAGTCTACATTCTAACTGTAATGGGTAAAGTAAGTACCAAAAGTCCAATGTCCCGAGAGTGAACTATGCTGGAATTTTTTTTGGCACTTACCTGGGTTTAAATGAAAATCGCATGTGGTACATGCTTTCACTAGCATATGACATGTGGACATAGGTAAGTGTCCCTTGACTCCACTTCTTTTTTGTTTCGGCTTTGATTCCTAGGGTTCTATGTAACCTAAATACACTCCTATGATGTTTATAAGTCTTAGTATGTATGGTTAATTATTTTTTTATATTTTATTTGATTACTATGGTTTCTTATAATCTATAAATATCCTGTAGGTTTTGTTTAGTTTATTGATTACTCATTAACATATTCAGGGATAGGCCTTTAGGGGCTATCCTATACTCTTATTATTCTTGGTTTTTGTTTGTTACTCAATTTAAGACTTTGGGATTTCTTCCTTGATTATTGTAAGATTGATTTTATAATTTTGTCTGTTGATTCCATGATTGATCTCATAACTATGAGCGACTAATTCCCTTAGCTAGGGTTGTGGGAACCTGGTAGATTTACAAAGTAGAGGAAGTGACAGTTGTTCTAGATAAAATTCTCGCATGTATTGGGTTTTCTTTGTTTTAATTGCTTTCCTAATGCGTGCACAGGTTAGGATCCCTCCTAGATTATTGCTACTTACTCCAAAAGAGGAGTAGAGACTAGGAAAAGAAGAACACAGCAACAATTTGAAGTTTAACTATCGATCCACGCTATTAGATATTATCTAAGTAATATGGTTAGCTGTCATCTAATAACTAGAGACTTAAAAGGTAATAGTTAACTGGGATCTAGGATAAGTATTAGTAAGCATCCTGAGACTCAAAAGGTAAAGGGTGAGATCCGTCAACGAGTTCAAAAAATCGTTGGTGGTAAATAACTTATCAAATTCTGCATGCAAGGTATTAAAATAGTTCAAAAGTGTACAATAATTCTACTAAGTTGAGAAGCCAGGGGGAACACAAGCCTAGTGTTCATCTTAGATTGTTTACAACCACATGTATCTAGTTCTTGTTACTTCTTTCTAGTTACTATAAATCCCCATTTAACTTTTCTGCACTACCTAGTGATTTTAACAAGTTCGAGAAGGATTTCCAGCCTATTCCATGTGGGACCGACCTGAACCTAGTTGGGTTACTTTATTTGACAGCGGCCGCTTTATTTTTCTAAAGAGGGGTAGTTTGAGCATTATCACGCTCGATGAAAAAGAGAGTGGGGCATGAGATTGTGTGTGTTAGTTTTGTGTATTATATTTTTTTGTCAAAATAAAAATAATTGACCCCCTCCTCTATTTATAATAGAAAATGGCACTTAACCAAAGGATAAAAGAATGTCTATCTTTTCCTTTGAGACCATATTTTAGTACTTAAGTTATTAATCAAAGGATTTTTTAATCCTTTTAACCAACATGTAAAGTTATTATGCAAAGTATAGTGTCATTGTATAATATTTTCATATGTGATAAAACCTCAACTTGATTGAACTATTATTTTGTGTATTAAAATAATTGATTCAACTTATAATTTATGGATTGTATTGAATAATGTACAAAATATAGGTGTCAATATGTAATTCAAAATTTTTTTAAAAGTAATTAACTTGAAGATGTGATGCATTCTAAATTATAAAAAAATTATGTTATGATGTGTGTGTGTGCAAATGATTGTGAAAATGTTAAAATGATAATAAATTGATAAAATTTCTAATATAAGAAGAATCATCAATAAATTTTGAAAAGTAAAAAAATGTGATAATAAATTGATATAATCCTAAAATAAGAATGATTATCAATATTTTTTTTAACAAATGTAAAAAATGCTTGAAAATTATATTTCATGCCCTTTAACGATTAGAAAGTCTAAAGACATTAAATTTTAGCACGAAGAGTCAAAGTTGAGTGTCAACAGTTGCCTCATTTCATCTTAAGCTTAAGTAGAAGTCTTTAGACGAAAACTTTAACGTGTAGCTAATTTTGCTCGATAAGAAATTATTTTTGATAAAAAATTTGATCGAACTCTAATTTAGAGTTTCCTAGATATCTTGGGTTGCATGAGGATCTGGTCGAGTGTAGTTCAAAAGAATAGGAAAACCTCTTGCATGGTTAAAGGTGGATAACCATGTAAGATAATTATTGATAAAAGAACTATTTAGGAATAGAAGTGTTCACATATTCCCGATGCTCCTTTCCAAATTGTCCCAGTATCAAGAAGTGAGATGTTGAGAATGCATGATTGTGTGCTTGTTGGTGAGAAAGAATGATTATGGGTTTGTGATGACCAAATTCTGCATAGAGCTTTCTAAATATCTTGAGTGTCATAAGAATCAGGTCAATGTACTTTGAAATAAGGAAATAGGGAAAATTTTGAGATGGTTCTCCAAATTTGCCATACTGTATGATTTATGGCTAACACTAGACTCTTTGAAAGAAATTTTAAAAATGTCTTATTGTTGTGGATTATATTTTTAATTGAAAAGATGCATGGCGTCTCTGATTGTCTACAAGGACTTGAGGATGAACGACGTCTCCAAATCTTTACTAAAACTTAAAGATGAATGATGTCTTTGATTGTCTACGGATACTTGATACATGACATCTCCAATTATTTTTGGAGACTGATGTTATTATCGTCTTTGATTGTCTTTGAAGACTGATGTTGATTGTTCTTTCCTATTGTCTATGAAAACTGATGTTGATTATCATCTCGGATTATCTACAAAGACTGATATGGATTGTCGTCTTTGATTGTCTATGGAGACTCTATTGGTTGTTGTAAAATCCTCCAATTGTATTGGGGAACTTAATTCATGATATCTCTAATTGTCTACGGAGACTGATGTTGATTGTGGTATGATTCTCCAATTGTTTTTGTGGACTTAATACATAACATCTTCGATTGTCTACAAAGACTTGATACTAAATGACACCTCTGATTTTCTACAGAAACTATGTGATGAATGATGTCTTTGGTTATCTATGAAGACTCGATGCATGCCATCTCCAATTGTCTCTAAAGACAAATATTGAGTGTGGTAAAGTCCTCTGATTTGTCTCTGAGGACTTAATGCATGATATCTCTTATTATCTATGGAGACTTGATGATAAATTACTTCTTTGATTGTCTACAGAGACTGGGTGATGAATGATATCTTCGATTGTCTATGAAGACTTGATACATGACGTCTTCAATTGTCTACGGAGATTGATTTTCATTGTTGTAAAGTTCTTTGGTTTTCTTCGGGGACTTAATTCCTGATATCTTTGAATATCTATGCATTCTTAATGATAAATAATGCCTCTGATAATTTACAAAGACTATGTGATGAATAATGTCTTCAATTGTCTACGACAACTTCATGCATGACATCTTCAATTGTCTATAAAGACTGATGTTGATTTTATAAAGTCCTCTGATTATCTTCAGGGACTTAATTCATGAGATCTATGATTGTCTATGAGACTTGATGATAAATATTACTCCGATTATCTATAGATATTATGTGATGAATATTGTCTTTGATTGTCTGCGAAGACTTGATGTATGACATATCAATTATCTCTGAAGATTGATATTGATTGTGGTAAACTCCTTTGATTGTCTTAGGAGACTTAACGTATGATATCATCAATTGTCTATAGGGACTAATAATAAATGATGCCTCCAATTATCTATAGAGATTATGTGATATATTATATCTTCAATTGTCTATGAAGACTATGTTGATTATTGTAAAATCCTACGATCGTCTTTAGGGATTTTATGTATAACATTTTTGATTTTCTACAGAGATTGTGTCGGTAATAATCCTCAATTGTCTATGAATACTAAGGCCCTTAACTAGTGAGGTAATTGAAATCTAATAGCCTCTTGACTAGTGAAACAATTAAAAGGTAATATTCTCTCAACTGACTGGGCTATTGAAATCAAAGATATCTCGACTGGCGGAGTAATTAAAAGGTAACAACCTCTTGACTGGTGAGGCTATTGGCATATAAGAGCTCTCAACTGGAAGAGTATTTAAAATGTAATATCCACTCAACTGGAGGGGCTATTGAAATCTAAGAGCTCTCGACTGATGGAGTTATTTAAAAAGTAATAGTCTCTCGGCTGACAGATCTATTTTAAAGGCAATAGCCTCTTAAATGGCGGGGATATTGAAATCTAAGAGCTCTCAATTAGCAGAGCTATTGAAAGGTAATAGCCTCTCGACTAGCGTTGCTATTGAAAATGAAAAATACCTAAATTAGAAGGAAGGCACCTAACAAAAAAGCAATGCCCGTGTTTAAAGACGAGAGTTTGAAAAGAAAAGTTAGTTACTTGTATTTAGAGGTGGTCATTTAGAATTAAAAGTAAAATACCCGAATGTGAAAGTGGGCTTCTTGAATGAAAAATAAAAATGCCCGTGTGTCAATGTGGGCGCTTTGGAAAAGAAAAATATTTTGTAATTTCTTGGTAAGAAGCAATGAAAGAAGAAGAAGGTACGATTGTGCCTTGACTTCAGTTGGTACCAATAATTAGTAGTGTACATACAAATTCCCCCATCTCCCTTTCTCCTAACTGAGATTGACTTTAGCATAACTCCTATAGTTTTAAGTGGTACCTCAGACACGCCTAAGTATCGAGAAGATTTGTTCGTCTTGCTTCAAATAAAAGTTTTGAACTATACCTATCCTCATATTTCAAGCATCATTTCTAGAATGAAAGTCCCATTTCACATATATTTGAATAATTTTCCTTTTGAATTTAAGGACGTCTAGAGAAATACACTCATTCAGAAAGAAATTCAATCCATGTAATTATGATACCATAGGATTGAACTTTAGGTACGTATCCACTAATGTGAGAACACTTGAAATAGAATCTTGTGGGACTTGCTATCGACTTGTAATGTAGGGTTGGGGTTGGATAGGATGATATTTAGGATGAAAGTGACTAATTCCTTAAAGAGCGTTACACTATATTTTTGCTATTGACATTTGTTGCGCCTTGATGCTTGATCTTCTTTATTGTGCTTCTTTGCCCCTTCTTTTATATTTACTTTGACTTTTTATGAATCTTGTGCTGGAGTTTTTCCCCTTTTCCCAATAAATATATTTTCATATTTTTGTTAATTCTTCATCTTTGTTGGAGGTATTTTTATGGGGGTGCTATATCTTGTTTGTATGATGATTAGATGACAACAAGGGACTAGGTTCCTCGGTCTTCGAATTGCTATATCTTTTTTTGATCGTGAGAAGCTAACAACAAGGGACCAGGTCCCTGAGTCTTCAATAATCTAGTACATTTGTCACTGTCCTGTGCAGTTTTGTCTTCTCGTGTAACAAATTTCGTAGGTGAGCTTGTACACATCAGGATACCTGGCCCACTTTTATTTCTACCCTAATCATCATTTAACTATAAAAGGAAAATAATGATTCTCAATTAAGTAGTTTTTGCAATCTGATTATTCAAGTAAAATTAGGCAAAAACTCAACTTACAAACATTGCTCAAGTTCATAGTTTCTATGAGTGCTGAAATATTAAGGGTTCTTGAGTTATGTTTGAAGCTGTAATCGGATTACTTATGTTATAAGAGTAATGCCATTTTCTTTCTTTCTAGAGAGTTGTTAGGTAGAGTTTCCTAAGTGAGATATTGGTTAGAGCTAATTAATATCAAAGAGAGTTATTGGCAGAATTGTCAAGGTAGGCTCGTAGTAGAGTTATTACAAGAATGAGGAGCATAGAGTTAGGTTCAAATCTAGTGTGTAATTAAGAGGTTAATTATAGTGCATTCTTGAATTTTTTGTGAGGGCAAGCCGTGGTTTTTTCTCCCTTGAGCAAGGAGGTTTACACATTAAATTGTTGTGTTCTTTATAATTCATGTAAAATGTTGTTTAACTGTTGCTTTATTATTTGATTATCTATGACTAACTTTAGGGGACCTGGCCACTCGTAGTGTGGTACAACCTTCCATATTTCAACAATTTATATCAGAGACAGGTTATTCTAAGAGGTTCATACCTAGAGTAATTTATTGACCATGACTGCTCTACCTAATCTGAAAGATGGGAAATCTACCACTAGACCACCCAGATTTAATGGGCAGTAATCTGGGTGGTAGAAAACTAGGATGTTGGAATTCATTATTGCTGAGGATAGTGAGCTAACGGATAAATACTTGATAGTCCTCATGTTCCTATTAGAGAATTCAAAGTAGAAGACATAACAAGGATGGCTGTCAAAAATAGGAGAGATCTTGATGATGAAGATAGAAATAAAATTGAGAAGAATTACAAGGCAAGAAAACTGCTTGTCTGTGGCGTATCACCTAATGAGTATAACAGGATTCATGCTTGTGAAAAATGCTAACGAAATCTGGGATTGCCTGAAGATAGCTCATGAGAGAACAACTGATGTGAAGGATTCTAAAATTAAAATTCTTACTACTCAATAGAAGACCTTCACTATGAAAGAAGGAGAGACAACTTAAGAAATCCATACAAGATTCACTTCTATTGCCAATAAGCTACACTGATTAGGAGAAGTGATTCTTTTGTATAAGCAAGTGAGAAAAATACTAGGTGTTCTTTCTAAGTCTTGGGAAAGCAAAGGGGATGATATTATTACAGAAAGAAATCTGAAAACTCTCACTATGGATGAGCTCATTGGAAATCTAAAGGCTCATGAGCTTAAGAAGAAACAAGGGCATGAAAAGAATGAAGAAAACAGGGAAAAATCTCTATTATTAAAGGATTCAAAATATGATTCAAGTGAAGAAGACACTGATGCTACCTATTTGACAAAAATAATTGTTAGAGCTGTGAAAAAGTGGTTAGTTTCAAAGAAGAAGTGGCAGCAAAAATGATGGCAATGTTGAAGTTTGTCACAAATATGGAAGTCCTAAGCACTTTAATAAGGAGTGTTTAATGTAAAAAATGGATTATTAGGGATATTACAAGACTAGAAGTGGCAATGGACAGAACAGGGACCAGGTCCTGTAAAATCAAGAAGAAAAGCTACAGCTGATTATGCAGTGAAGAAGGCTCTAGCAGTGTGGAGATCCCTCTGGTGAATCTGATGAAGCTGAGAAAGCTGAAGATATGTCCAAGATGGCTATGAAGAAATGTGAAGTTACCTATGATTATCTGTTTGATCTCATGGAAAACACTGAAGATAAATAAGAAAATGATGTAACTCTTTCTGACATTATGGAAAATTTAGATAACTACTCTTCTAGAAAGATCAAGAATCTAGAAAAAGTGTTGATTGATTCTATATGTGAACTGGTTGGTTGGTTAATCCGATCAGTTCATTGATGGTCGACAAGTATGATGGTCCTAATGATGATCCTATATGTTTTTTGTGTGTATCTCACTGGGGGATTTAAGAAACCTCACAAATTAACTTGGGTTACAGGTGTGGTTCTGGCTATATTAACCATATCTTTTGGCATAACTAGTTATTCCTTACCTCGAGACCAAATTGGTTATTGGGTAGTGAAAATAGTAACAAGTGTCCCTGACGCTATTCCTGTTATCGGATCACCTTTGGTCGAATTATTGCGCGGAAGCGCTAGTGTGGGACAATCTACTTTGACTCATTTTTATAGTTTACACACTTTTGTATTGCCACTTCTTACTGTCGTATTTATGTTAATGCACTTTCCACTGATCCGTAAACAGGGTATTTTTGGGCCTTTATAGATAGAGCAAAAAAAATATATCCTAAATATTTGTAATCAATCATTTATCACTTGGTGGAGGAATATATAGTATTTCATTGCTACAAGTATGGATTATTGAAAATAATAAAAGAAAAATATTCTAGAATAAAACATAGAGAATCAAGAGGTTGAATTAATTGTTTTAACCCTCCAGATATTAGAAATAGAAGAATAGTTTTCTAAGTTAAAATATGATAATCTGGGTTTATTGAACAACAAGAGAAAGTAAATGATTCTGATGATAAAGGAAAGGAAAAAGCTTCAAAGCTTCAGATTGAACTTGAAGATAAGTTGAGGGAGTCTCAAAAGCATTTTATGACTGCCCTTTATAAAAATGAAAAGTTAGATAGAGGCCTGGTCCATCTAAGGGAAGAACTTTACAAATCACTAAAATAGACCACTTTTTCTCAAATTCTTTCTAATCTAACTGGTCAAAGTGCCAATAATGGTAAAGGTCATTGATACCAGTATAATATCCAACCACTTAGGTCCCATGGGAAAGCCATTCATGGTATTAGAGGTTCACAAACCTCTATGTACTCATTGTGGAAGAGATAGACACTGGAAAAAAATCTATCAGTATTGTCTTAAACCTAGAACGAGAAGTGTAAATTACATCCAACAAGAGAATTATTATCCTAAAGATACCTTTGAAAAATGTGAAGAACAATTTTCTACCTAGATCGGCCAAAAAAGATTTGATCACACCTTTGTCATCCTATTGGGAACTCAAACTCAACTGAATTCCCAAATTTAAAAAATGACTATATTTGTATGTAGGAGGAAAGGAATGTAGTTAGAATTATTTCATGGATAGTGGATGTCGAAAGCTTATGACAGGAAGGACTGACTATTTTCTCTCTCTAGACACTTCAATGTGGAGGTGTATCTTTTGGAAATGTTAAAAAATGCTATATTCATTGTATGGGAAAGATTGGAAAATCATTTGATCAAGTAATAAAAGATGTGTAGTATGTGAAGGGCCTCAAGTATAGTCTTCTAAGTGTTTCTCAAATCAAGGATAAAGGCAATGGGGTCAAATTTTTAGCTGATAGATATACTATGTCAAGCTTGAAATCTGGGAATGTTATCCTCAAAGCCAAGAGATTAAAAAATATGTATGTGGCTGATTTGGAGTATATGGATGATGGGGAACTAACTTTCTTAACTGTTCAAAGTGAAGATGCTGATTTATGACACAGAAGGCTATGACATTCAAGTTCCTTTTTGCCGAACAAGTTGATCTCAAGGGATTTGGTCTGTGGTATGTCAAATCTAAAATTTCCTGACAACAAAGTTTGTAATGCCTATTTCAAGGACAATCAAACCAGTCTTCCTTTAAGCTAAAGAAGTAGGTGAGTACTTCTAGACCCCTAGAGATGCTATATATGGATCTATGTGGACCTGTTTAAGTCTAAAGCAGAGGACGAAAGAAGTATGTGTTTGTGATTATGGATAAATACTCAAGGTTCATCTAGACAAGGTTCTTGGGAACAAAGGATAAAACCTATGAGGTTTCGGTTACCTCTGCCAAGCAAATTCAAATAAATCTGAATTGTAATATTACTCAATTCAGATCTGATCATGGAACTGAATTAGAGAACTCCCAAGTTGTAGGATTCTATGCTGAAAATAGAATCAGTCATTAATTCTCTGCTCCAAGTATACCTCAGCAAAATGGAGTAGTTGAAAGAAAGAATAGAACCCTCATAGAGATTGCCAGGAGCATGCTGATTGATAGTGGACTTCTAAAGAACTTTTGGACTGAAGCTGTAAACACTTCTTGCTATGTGACAAATAGGTGCTTGATTAGATCACTCTTGAACAAGACCTCATATGAGCTTGTGTTTAATAAAAAGCCTAAGCTTGACCATTTTAGACCTTTTGGGTGCAAATGCTTTGTTCTAAATAATGGAAGGAATAATCTAGGAAAATTTGACTTAAAAAGTGATAAAGCAATACTTGTGGGATATTCTTCAATAAGCAAGGCATAGAGTTTTGAACAAAAGAACTCTTTATATTAAATAAAGTGTGCATATGGTCTTTGAAGAGTCAGGAAAGATATTGAATCTAGGTGATGGTGAAGAATCAAAAATTGAAGAACTCACTCCTGTTCAAAGAGATAATTTTACTGAAGATGATGGTCAAAAGGAAAATGATGAAGATGAGATTGAATAAAGTGATAGTAATCATGGATCTCAGTTATAAAATCCCGCTCCTATTGAAGAATAACAGGAAGGATCCAACCAAACTCCTCAGGGACCTGGTCCCAGTGGAACTAATCTCAAAAGGTCAAATTGGAGGCACAAATCTTCTCATCCACTTGAGAATTTGACTACACCTTTGAAATCAGGAGTCTAAATAAGACCTTAAGCCAAAAATTCCATGGCATTCTAAGCATTCCTATCCCATATTGAGCCTAAAAATGTAAAAGAATCTCTGAAAAATGCTAACTAGATTAATGTAATGCAAGAGGAGCTTCAGCCTGGCACCTGGTCCCCAGACTTGTTGATAGAATAATTATTAGGACTAAGTGGATATACATAAACATGAAATATGAACAAAGGAATATCAATATAAATAAAGCAATGATCATGGTTAAAGGGTCCAACCAGAAGGAAGAAATTAATCATGATGAGATATTTGCTTCTGTAACAAGGATAGACACTATTAGGATTATTATTGATTTTAATGCCTATATGGGGTTTAAACTCTTCCAAATGGATGTTAAAAGTGAATTTCTAGATGGACATTTGAAGGAAGAAGTCTATGTCAAACAACCTCCAAGTTTTGAAGATACAAATTTTCCTTATCATGTATTCAAAGTGGACAAAGTTTTCTATGGGTTGAAGCAATCTCCTAGGTCTTGGTATGAGAGACTTTCAAACTTTCTTCTAGAAAATGGCTTTAAAAGAATAAAAATTAACAATATTCTCTTTTTAAAGTCAACAGGTAGCTACTTAGTGATTGTTCAGATATATGTTAATGATATTATTTTAGGAGCTACCTCTATATCCCTGTGTGAAGAGTTTGCAAAGATAATGGGGAGTTAATTTGAAAAGAGCATAATAGGAGAACTGAGTTTCTTTCTAGTTTTTTTGATCAAGAAAACTTCTCAATGGAACTATGATCTCTCAAGAGAAGTACATCATGGAGTTACTAAAAAAAAAAAAAATAGGGGAGATGCCAAGCCTATTGAGACTCTAATTGGAACCAGTTCTAAGATAGATAATGATGAATTTGGTCCTTCAGTTAACGATACTATGTATAGAGGGGTTATTGGATCCCTAATACATCTTACTGCAAGTAGGTTACATATTTTGTTTAGTGTGGGAATATGTGCAAGATTTCAGGCATGTACTAAAGAGTCTCATTTTAAAGCTACAAAAAGAATTCTCAGGTACCTAAAAGGTACATAGGACCTGGTCCTGCATTATCCTTCTACAGATATTTTTGATCTAATAAGGTTTGTGTAATGCCTCGAAACCTGGTCCTGAGATGTCATATGGTGCTCAAGACTATGAGTAGCCTTAAGCTAACCCTGTCTGCCTGTTACTAAATCTGAATCTCATAATAAAGAAAATATAGATATAAGAGCCATTCTAAATGTGGAAAACTGTCTGAATATAATATCTAAAATATTCTCTAAAATCTCAATACTGAATAAGCTAAATCAAAACTAGTAGTCTGACAAGCCTCTACTACTAATACTAGAGGGTCACTGGGATAGACCCCTAGCTAACTCGAACTATCTAAAAAGAATACTGAGTTGTATAAAACTACTAAGCTGCAGAATCTAAATGAATAAGTCCCCAAAATATGAGGACTCACCAACTATCGGATGTAGATGATGATGCTTGAACTACTCACGCTGCTGATATTGAGCACTTGAACCTGTATTATGAGATAATGTAGAACATAGACGTATATTTAGACCATTACTTTGAGGATGTACTAAGTATATAGGGGTGAAATTCCTAAGTAAAATATCATCTCATCATCATAACTTATAAAAAAATACATGCTAAATGTAATGACTCACATAAGCTGGAGTATCTGAAATACTGAAATAATAAGGAACAAATCATACTTTATAAATATAATGAGTCATAACATTTAGTTCTAAAAGTTGTACTTGTATTCTCTCTTTAAATTATACTGTCTAAGTGCAGAAACAACTCAGTCTTAAATCTAAAATTTAAAAGCTGAAATCTGTAGCTAATGTCTTTCTGTAAAGCATAATCTAAATAAAGTTGTGAGCTTGTACACTTTGTTTTCTAAAAGCTTTCTTTTATTCTTTTCTGACGAAACTATTCTAAAAATCTTTACCATTAAGTTGTAAGGAAAACACTTTATCTTAAGGCCTTAGGGAGGTTCTTCTAACCGACATAAACCATGAAAGCTACATGGGTCTAACGTCTCATCCTCCTAAGGAAGAAACCTCACATTGAGGAGAGGTGTCATACTCTTGCAAGGCAATATAACCTCAGCTTAAGTGATCACTATCTCATCCCACTATGGGTCATTTAATCTTAATTCTATGGTGGCACGTAGTTTGGGGTATGTGACCTTGGAATCATACCCAACTCAGTGCTAAATACTACTCCCTTTAGTTTGCTATGCTCATCTTGTTGGAAATCTACTTTAAAACTAGCATAAGGGTTTATTATGAAACCAATTATGAACTTATCTGAATCAATCTGTAAATGAAGCTATTTTTCTTTTTTGTAATCTATAATAAATCTTTAAAGTGGATTCCAAAACTTATTTTAGGATAAAAAAATCAAAAAATTATTGTAAATCTGAAATAATTAGTTCATAGGATTCTTAAAGCATCATCTTTCTTGAAATATCAACATATAAACTTGGGGCTTAATAACCCATACATCAAACTCATGTCAAAACATCATAATAATCATGTTTGATAGTGAAATCAAAGATAATTAAACTCAAAACCTGGAAATTTCTATCATAAGCATGAAAACATAAAAATAGACATGTTATTTATCTTCAAATTCTCTCGAAAACTCATAATCTTATAAATAGAAATAAAGAGTATGAACCCTAATTCAAAAATTATGTATAATAATTCAAAATCATATGAATTTGAGGTAAAAACTTAGTTTTGGGCACAAGGATGAAAGAGGATCCTTGTTTATAAACCCCACATACCTTGGTTGATGATTAAATGGAGAAACTTGAATTATTGATTCCTATTTGAGTTGTTGATGATGAGTTCTTGATTATCTCGTATTGGAAATCCTCAATTTAGAGCTTTCTTGAAGAAACTATGAAGGATTTTGATTTCTTGGAGAAGAAGTTTTAGAGCTCTAGGGATTTGATTTGAGAGAGAATGGATGAAATTGGGCATAAAGTGCCTTGAATATGATTAATTCGTTGTTTTGGACGAATTGGGGCCTTAGGGATTAACCAAAATACCCCTATTAAACTCTAAGTCGGCACTGAAAAATGCAACATTTTTCCAAATTGGAAGGCCACCGCGATGCTTCACTATCGCGGTAGCTTACTGGAATTTGGACAATTGGGAATTGGGCAGACTCCGTGATGCGGAGCCATCGCGGTGCCCTTTTGGAATGCCATTTTGGCCTCTAACATAATGCAGTAAGATCATGTTGGACTACTGGATTTTGACAACTAGGAAAATGGACCACTCTGCAATGCGTCAATATTATGGGGGTCCACTGGAATTGATGATTGCCATTGTTTCCTTCTTCGCGACGCGCTGAGTGCCCAAGTGGCACACTTTTAAATTAAAAATACCATAACTTTTCAGTCGCGTATCAGATTTAGATGAATTTGGTATCGATGGAAAGCTTATTCAATTTACCACACAATAAAAAGTCTAAATCTGGAAAATTTCACACGAAATAAATATTTTCCATTTTGGAAGCTATTTCTTAACATTCTAGGAACGAATTTAAGCTAGAAAAATACAAGATATTACAGTATGCTGATGCTGATTATGCTAGATAGAAAAATTAACTCAAGAATGGCTTATTTTCTGGGTCTTCCTTAATTTCCTGGATTTTTAAGAAGCAGAATTTAGTTGCTTTATCTACTGCAGAAGCTGAGTATGTGGTTGCAGCTTCTCATTGTGCTCAATTGTTATGGATCAAAAAATAACTGAAGGACTTTGGGATTCTTTTAAACACTATCCCTTTGATGAATGACAACACAAGTGCTCTCAACATGGCCAAGAATCTAGTGTTTCATAAGAGGCCCAAGCACATTGATGTGAGACATTATTTTATGAAACACAATGTTGAAAAGAAAGCTATTAATATGATTTTTTGCAAAATTGAATATCATATAGCTGACATATTTAGTAGGGATGTTCATAAGGAATAATTTGTGATAAAAAGGATTAGGCTGGGTTGATCAAAATAACCTGACATACTAGATGGATCAGTTTTTCCCTAAAAATGGCTATGATTAGGAGACAAGTATCCTTTCTAAAGTATGTACTTGTTGGTCTAACTCAGTAATATACCCTTGTAGGTATATACCTTTGGTAACAACTTTGGAGGAATACAAATATGATATGCACAAAATTGAGGTTCACTCAAAAAGGAGAGGGACCTAATTCAATATCTAAGGTTAGTATCATGAATGTGCATATTTTTGTTCTATAAAAAAAAAGACATATCCATTCTCTCTCTGTGTTAGAAAATTATCCCATTCTAAAGGGAAGGATAGGTCACCCTAAAATTGAAATTGGTCACATATCATTCTTACAAAAACCATTCCTTGTGCTTCTTTATCCCTTTAAATCTTATTGTACCCACTTTATTTCTTGTCAAAAAGAATAATCTAGTAAAAAATAGTTATCTTATGAAAAGCAGTTCCAAATGGATGTAAATCACCTATTCTATTATCCTTTAAAGGACTCCGAACTTAGCATATATGAAAACCCTCTCTCAAATCTTCTTGAAAAACACCTTCCTTCTCCTACTCTTCCAAAGCCAAACTCTTTCTTCACTCAACTCGTTAGTGAAGAATCATAATTGATACCTCATAATGTTTCTAGTAGCATATTAATGGATGATATTGGGGTTGCTAAAAATCTCATCTTGCTTTCAAATAGTACAAAAATGAGTATGCTTGGTCCTAAGGAACAAAATATCAGTAAAATAACAAGAAATCTTGAAGAGAAGTCTAGAAGTTCTACTGAGAAGCAGCAGATTTTTGAAGTACCTGGTTCTAAGAAGATGAAAATGACTGAATGAGAATCCATTAGTGTTTTTGTAAAGGGAAATCTGGAGATAAAAAAGAAAGGTTGTATCTAAAGAAATGAGAAACAGGTTCTTGAAAAATCAAAATATGCTAACTGGGAGGATCTTTGACTCATGTGTGTTAATAGAACCAAGCATGATGGAATTATTTGAGCTAGTTAAACATCAAGGATGGTTCTATCTTAGGGAAGGACCTATTCCCATAGTCTTTGATGAAGTAGTTAGGGAATTCTGTTCCACATTGGATTTTCTAAAGAGAGACTAAGGATGACTGTTGTAGTTTAAGGGAAAAGGCTGAATACTCTTTGACCATTTGTTTTTTGAGTGTAGCATCACTAAGGGAATCTATGCCAGACTACTTACTTGGCTAGGTAAAGGATTGAAGAATTAGAAGTTGGAATGTAGAGGTGGAATGGCTAGGGACAGGAATAAAGTAGGATGCAGGATTCAGTGAAGTAGTTGCAGCAGTATTTAGCATGATGATCTACCCCATCTGGACAACCAAGAACACTATCAGATTCCAGAAGGATACATACTTTAGTGATAAAATTTGTAGAGAAATTGCATTGCAAATACATACTAAAGGAAGTTATGTAATTAAGTGGCACAAGTACCTACAGAATCTTAATGCATATATTTGATATAGTCATAGGTAGCCAGATGGTAAATATTTGTATATGAGTAGAATACGAGATGACAGGTGATTGGTTAACAATTACCAAGGTATGTAGTGGACAATTCTAGTGAAATGAAAATTTTGTTTACCAAAAAAAGGCTAAATCTTAATTTTGCATTGCTTGGTAGAATTTTAGATGTTCCTATCAGTGGTGTGAGGACTGTCTCATAGCAACAACCCTCAATGGAGTTTTTGGCAAAAGCATTAAAGGTAAAAGGAAACTCTATGGTTGTAGTACTTAGGAAATCACTCAAGAGTGAGTTACAATTAGTCTTTGATTTTGTTAACAAAGTAATTCTGCCTAGATCAGAAAGTAAGAACATTGCTTTAGCTATAGATTTGTATGTGATGGAGTGTCTTAGCAGCTTTGAGTTCATTAGTCTACCTGAGTTATTAATGAAACACATACATAAAATTGTTCATAGGAAAAATCAAAAACATGGCATGCCTTATGGTTACGGGTTAAGCAAAGTGTTTGATCATTTTTCTATTATCTTTGAAAATGGAACTCTTGGAACTATGCTACAGATGTTTGGTAAGAAGATTCTGGTCAAATCTGAATATGTGAAAAAGAAATTAGAAGACATCTCTCACGGTGAGCTCATCAAGATAATAGAGGAGTTAAAGTTTAACATAGCTGCTAAGGATAAAAAGATCAGTCACTTGCACATGATAATTCAACATCTTTCTCATAAGGACTCAAGTGTCTCAGAAGAGCTTAGAACTGAGAATGCTGTATTGAAGAAGAGAGTTTCAACTCTAATTGATGAGGTTCTTATCTTGAATGCAGATATAATGCATCTAAATAGTAACTCGTTTACTTCTCAAAATCCTCTTCCCAAGTCCTTTACCTATTAATGTTTCTTGATTCCTGTAGCTTTTTCTCTAGAACATTTAAGTTATTCACTGATATGATACTTACCTTTTATATATGAATGAATCTTTGTTTGTGTGTTTTATTTGTCTCCTCTTTATGTTAAAATTGTTATTCATGATAGTGTTGCCCTAGTTTCCATGGGTTAACTAACATGTGCTTATTTTACTCTTGGTTTACTGTTACCCCCTCCATTTAAAAAAGAATGACCTACTTTACTTTTTAGACTATTTTAAAAATAATGTCTCCTTCCTTTTTTGGCAATACGTTAATTTCAACTTTCCATATGGCATGTTTAGTTCCACAAGATTAAAGGGCATATTGGTACATTGGACATAATTTTAATTTAAGGCCACAAGATTTAAAAGTATTTTTTATTTTCTTACACTTTGTGCCAAGTCAAAGTAGGTCATTTTATTGAAATGGAGAGAGTATCACTTTTTAATGATGCCAAAAGATGGAATACTATATTCATGTGGTAGGGATCAGGTAAAGACATATTGACAAGGAAAGAATGTTGGTAAAGCATGGTGGTATATTGATAGGGGAAAGCTCTATGTGAAGTGATAGAGGGAACATTTGTAGACAATAGTGGTAATCACTCCGACTGAATAAGGTGAGTGACTTTGATGCTGAAAATCTGTGGTTGGTTTGTCATCATAAAAAATAGGAAAATTACTATATCTTCTTTTGATGATGATTAGATGAAAACAAGGGGCTAGGTTCCTTGGTCTTCGAATTGCTATTATTTTTTCATGATGAGTAGCTAACAATAAGGGACTAGGTCCCCGAGTCTTCAAGAATCTAGTATAGCTGTACCTGTCCTGCACAATTTTTTTTAGAGTAACAAATTGCACAGGTGAGCTTGTACACATCAGGATGCCTGACCTAATCATATTTCTACCCTAATATCATTCCACTATAAAATAAAAAGAATGCTTTTCAATTAAGAAATTTTTGCAATTTGTATTCATGTAAAAATTGGTGAAAACAACATTGCTCAAGTTCATAGTTTTATGAGTGCTGGAATATTAACTGTTCTGGAGTTATGTTTGAGTCTGTAATTGAATTACTCTTGTTATAAGAGTAATGTCATTTTCTTTCTTTCTAGAGAGTGCTTAGGTAGAGTTACCTAAGTGATATATTGGTTAGAGCTAATCAATATTAAAGAGAGTTCTTGACAGAGTTATTAAGGTAGGCTTGTAGTAGATTTAATACAAGTAGAAAGAGCCTAGAGTTAGTTTCAAATCAAGTATGTAATCAAGATGTTGATTATAGTGGATTCTTAAAGTGATTGTGAGGGAAAGCCGTAGTTTTTCCACCCTTGAGCAAGGAGGTTTCCACGTTAAATTGCTGTGTTCTTTATAATTCATGTGAAGTGTTTTTTACGTGGTACTTTACTATTTGATTATCTGTGACTAACTGTAAGGGACCTGGTCCCTCGTAGTGTGGTTCAACCTTCCACGTTTCAACAAAGGGTTTTTGTTCCTTTTTTTACTTTTATTTTTTTGGGAATATATATACTTTGCCTTTGGCAGCGTTGATTTTGAATCTTCACCCAATATTTGCACGTATTAGTGTGCTTAACAAAGTGGAGCCAAGAAAGGGATAATTCATGTAATCAATCAGAAAGGTAGAGGCTTAGATACGATTGTCCAATGAAAAGGTTTTAGGCTAAAAGGGGGAATTCTAGAGATTAATGTCCTTTGGTGGGCAGTGGAAGGCATAATCGGATCAAAGAAGGCCAACAAACCTTTTCTGAACCTAGTGTAACTCAAAATTTTGCCTCAACAGACACTCAGGCCAAATTCTAGATCAATAATGTAATGCAATAAATTTTTCTAAAGCTCACCATACAATGTGCATGAAATAAAGAGGTTGACTTTGTTCTTACCTTAGATGTATGCAACAAAATTTTTAAAGTGTCACTAAGGTGTGAGTAAAAGGTATCCAAAGAATCTATGGTTTATCATTAAGTTGGTCGTCTTAATCATACCTATTTATTCTATCTTATGCACATGCTTAACTATGTTGGAACTAACCAAGTCAAAAAACTTTTCTTGTAGAATAAAAGAATGGGACTGAATCAAAATCAGTGTTGTCTATGTATCTTGTGAAAACAAGAATCATGTTTGCATAGTTCAGGAGATTGAGTGAATTTATATGTGTTATTATCTCGAAGTGGTGAAAATCCTTAAAAATGATGTGAAAAACGATCAGAAAGGAACTACTTGTAGCATAAAAATTACTCTGATTAGACGATAAAGAGGATGGATGTCAAGCATGTGTAGAGCTTTGAGACTACTTTAGTATGTTGACAAGATTGATAAGGTCGGACATTGAAGAAGTTATGGCCCTATTTCGCTACTGTCGGCAGGATTGTTATGACTGAAAGAGAGTTGAACCTTTGCTTTTGAATGTGAGGATTGATACGTCATAAATTTTAATGGTGTATGATGTTCAAAAGAAGAAACTAGGTATTCTCGAACAAAAATTGGGTGAGGATTTGGATGTAGGCCAGCTAGGCACTAATGTCATTGAGAATTGGATTTGAAAAGTTATTTATTTGCACTCTTTGAAGACCTTTGGAGAGCGTCTTTGAACTGTCCTAGAAAATTTCTCCAGTTTTAATATCACACAAATCATTCAGAAATAGTAAAGAGATCTAAACCTAATACAGGGTTACCTACGTATCTTGTCAGGATAAGAATTAGGTCACAACATAGTTCAGATGAATTCGTGATTTATATATAGCATGACCTTTTTCTAGAAAAGGATATTTCCTAATTAGTTTTGAGCAGGACTGAATAATTGCAAAAAGGAACGCTAACATAAATACACCTATTCTAAAATTATAGAATTCAAAGAATGTTTGGGCAAATGTGAGGCACCCCCGCATGAACCACAACGTGTGAAGTGTACGGCCGAAGATTCGATGAAATCATGGTTATGATTAAATGAAGTTACAATAATGTGTAGCAGATTTCACAATGCATAGATATAGTGTATTAAACATTTAATGAATCAAAGAATTGATATGACAACAAGACTAATTTGTGCAAATAATGTAAAGTATCTATGAGCAAATCCACACAATATGCAATGTGAAACAAATACAGAATCAAAGAATTTCATAATTAGCATATGCAAAAATGTAAAAATACCTCCCTCAATTTAAAAATTGATTCTATCATGGTTAAAACCTATTGTTATTCCCCAGCAGAATCGTCATTCTGTTATGCCCTACTCTTTTCTAGGTTAAACAAACATGACCTATGGAATCTAAAAGAATTGAATTTTATACATATTCGTCACCTATTTTTGTTTAAATAAGAAAACCTATTTAATTATTAACAAGTATGAATTATGATTTAGTCTATGAAAATCAGTTTTGATTCTAGGTAAGAGTTTAAATTATTCCAAAGGAAAGGGGTTAGACACCCTTTAGAATCCACAAAAGGTAGTACCCGGCTAGAGAAAATTTATCAAAGAGGGAAGAGGTAAAGTTATTTTTGAAAATAAAATAATGTAAAAGATGTACATATATATATATATATATATATATATATATATATATATGTATGTATGTATGTATGTATGTATGTATATATAATCTATTGTTACAAATGAAAAAGGAAAGTACTTTTTGTTAAAAAAAAAAATAGAAGCACCTTTTGTAATGTATGAAAAAAAGTATTTTTACGTACTACAACAATAAAAAGTATTTTCAAATAATACTTTTTACTTGGACAAACTCACGAGAAAAAAAGGAATTACTTTTGGGAAGAAAAAACTACACCGTATTTATAATGCAAATATCCAAATCAGTTTAATTTTTTTATGAAAATATTAACGATCTAAGTTTAGCCAAAATGTACATAAATGAATATATGTAAGTAAAAGATGTTCCTATCCGACATCTTAAAAAGTAAAGTTTCACTATACTTTTATATTTATGTACAATTATACGATTGAAAAATAAAAATACAATCATAGGGATCGAGACTTCATTTCAAATACCACTTTGGATTTTCTTACCAAGAACATGTATGAACACTTGATAGAAAATATTAAGAATGAACAAATAACCATTAAAATAAATGAAAATTGTGTGTACATGTTATATATAGATGTATATATATAAATAAAATTTGTTATAAAATGTGCTCAGATTAAGTTTTAGATGTGCCATGGCTACGAAGTGGTTGCTCAATTTATCGGTCATCCTAAATCGCCTTGTTAGGATACGAATTTTAGAACCATTTTTGTTGTCATGATATTATAATGATTTTGTCATTGCTCAAATTTATTTATTTTTGTTACGTATTTGTATATGTAATGCCCGTCTTTTATTTGGAGAGACTTCGAAAATCAACGAAATTTTCTTCATTGACAATTTGTGTAGTGTCTATTTATTATCAATCATGAACTTGCAGAAATCAATAAAAAGGATAAAATTCCACTCAAATAGTCCCAAATTTGCAAACACATTTAGGGACCTAAACATGACTATCGAAAAAATTGACAAAGTCATAAAAAATATTAAGAAAACAAGAATCAATTCTAATGTCAAAAACATTAGTAAAATAGAGTAACAATCAGCCAAAATAACCATAAATGGATTATGAAATAGTGATTTTTATTAGAGAAAACGAATATCTCGCCAGAAAATCCAAAGTTATCAAAAAATATTTTAAGTTGGGTTTGGCCAACTCTGGCCAGATCTAAAGCCAGAATAACATAATTTAAATAGAGAGAAAGCATTAGAGAAGGAAAAATTCAAACAACATAATTCTTTAATTTTAATGTAATGTCGAAGCAGTGCATTTTTCGACAAATCATGAAAAAGAGAGAGGTGACCGAAGTTGCTTCAACGGAGTTTCACTGGAGCAATGCTGAAAATACAACAACCACACAAATCTACAAAAAATATTTTTTTTTTTAAAATGAGGGTAAAGGGAGATGGCACAGCGGTGGTAGTAGCGGCACGTTTGAGGTTTCGTCGGTCATCACCTCTGGTGAAAAAGTAGCAAAAAGGGTAAAAGAAAAGTAAGAAATAGCTGTGGTGATAATATTTGAGCTTCAACGGCCATCATCTTCGATGAAGCAGTGGCCAAAAAGAGAGAAACAGAGAGGGAGAAAGATAAAAAAATAAAGAGAAAGGGAGAAGGAGTGCGACAGTGAGTGTGGTGGTGAAACTCGATAGTCGTTGGCAGTCCGGTGATCAAATCCAATAGTGATAGTCGATGAAAGGAGAGAGATAGGCGTGAGAATGTGTGTGATTTTTTTGTATTATATTTTTTTGTGTAAAAAATTTCTCTATTTATAACATAAAATTGGCACTCCCTATTAATCAGAGGATAAAAGAATGTCTACCTTTTTTATTTGAGAACATCTTTTATTCCTTAAGTTGTTAGCCAAAGAATTTTTCATCCTTTTAACCAATATGTAAAGTTATTATTCAAAGGATAGTGTCATTGTGTAGTCTGTGACAAGACCTTAACATGATCGAACTATTATTCTATTCATTAAAATTATAGATTCAACTTATCATTTACATATCATATTAAATAAAGTACAAAAATATAGGTATCGATATGTAATTACAAAAAAAACTAAAAAATGTAATTGACTTAAAATTGTGGTGCATTATTGGTGTCGCCCAAAACTACACCTCCAAGAAGTATAATGTGGTAGATATCAAATATATAATAAAACAAATATTTTTGTCGAACCCATAGGGAATAGGCTGAATATCTCTCACAAATTTGCTGAAGTAGTCGAAAAAATGCGGAAAAGTAACTGGGGAGATTTTGTGAGAATAGTATCACTAGTAACAAATCTTTGTTGCTTTGGTTGAAATTAATTTAAGAGGAATACTAGGATTGTGTTACCCTTGACTTTCTAAATTCGTAGACTTATTGTGCTCCACCAAAATATCCCAAGACTTTGCATGCAGAATCTGATAAGATATGTATCATCAAGTTTCTTGTGAACATTTTTAGTGAATTTCACTCTTTACCTTTTGAGTCTCAGAGTATCACTTACTAACCCTTATCTTGGATCCCAGATTCTATTATTTTTTGAGTGTGAAATTAATTAGATGAGGTTTGGTAGCCTCACATTACTGTTATGATCTTCTTTTCCTAATTTTTACATCTCTTTTGAAGTAAGTATCGAAGATATGCAAGTTCTCAACTTCTGAGAAAGTTTAGAAGAAACTCAAATCGAAGATGATCACAATACATGCAAGAATATTGATAAAAAATGACTTTGCACTTTCTCTACTTTGTTATGCCATCAGGGTTTCCACAACCCTAGTTAGGTGGTTTAGCCACTCATGTTTACAAGAACATCCATTGAATTAAAGAAGGAAAGCATATGAATTATCTTTTAGTAATTTAATAACAAAACCCAAAATCTCAAATTATTAATAAACCATAAAACCAAGAATAATGGATTTTAAGACCAAAAATCAAATCTCAGAATCATTATAATGTTGTGAATGTAAAAAGTGTGTAAGCTAGTATAGAAACATCAAAGGAGTATTTATAGTTTCATAAAAGAACCTAGAAAACCTAATAAAAACAAAATAGGAAAATAAGGTAGGCAACGACTATGCCTCAGGAAATGAGTCATCTAGACTGACTACGACTACTTGTTAGCTCCATTTATGTCGTCTATGCTCAGTGGTAACGACTCATCGTCTCTTCATATGAGTTGTTGGTTGGACTTGTCATCTTTCCTATGAAATTTATCTTTCAGAACTTCTCTCATCATGCGCAATATAGTCAACACTATGAGTTGTTGCCTGACACTACGACTTGTCGTCATTCTCATCTCCACTGGGCTGCAACTTATATTCCTTCAAGACTTTAAGCAATTTTTGCTTAGATCGATCATTCATATAACTTGTAGTCAGAACCTACGAGTCGTAGACGACACCCACTTTGTTCCTCTTTTTAGAACTTCTCACTGTTCTCTTGATGACTTAGGCTATGAGTCGTATATTCACCCAACGACTTGTAGTCTAGGCAATGCCTTCACTTTTTGGTGTTTTTTCTACATATATTCCTCTAATCACTTCCAACCCTATTTTCTATTAGCATAAACACAAAAACACATCATATCTAACAAAATAACCTAAGTACTTACATATTTTTGTAGTTTTAAGCATCGAATGTTCTGTTAAACCGTGGCACATCAGCACCCTCAACTTAGAATGTTTGCATGTCCTCAGGAAACAAGCAAATAAAAAGACAATACGACGATACTTCACTAAGAGAAACCTAAGACACCTATGACAGTCAACTCAATTTCTGCTCAATAACTTTTACCCCCTCCTATTTTTAGCTTTTTCAAAACCAACTATGTGGATCTTTGTAGCACAATAATGTGATAAAACGGAATCAAATTATGGAATTTCATTAGAAACAAATAATTAAGCAAATATGCAAAGTTACACTACCCAAATAGATAAGCAGCTGGCAACTGAACCCGCGTATCCTCATAATAAAGAAGTCCCACTCTCACAGTATCATCATGCATGTCAATGTGGGGATGACAACAAGACACTCAGACTCACAAAATAAGTTCCAATCAATGTGCTTAGAATACCATAGCCTTGCCCTTATTTTCTTTTCCCTAGTTTTTTGGACAGTCGGACTAGGATCACTATAGGACTTTATTCGGATTGTAACGTAGGCTTGAGGGATGGTATGTTATATTTAGGACAACAGTGACTAACCCTCTATGACATTACAATTAGATTTAAGGTCCACTTCTCAACGAACTTCCTTTTATTTGTCCCTTTTTGTTTTATTTTTGCATATCAAGGTTGGGTGTGATTTATTTATTCTCTCTCTTTATTTTATTTTTTTCCATTTTTTTCATTACCACACCCAACCTTACTTTATTTTCTCTCATTCAAACACTTCTTCATACCCAACTCTAACTAATTACCTCTATGATAGCCACCCTCAACTTAGGCAATTTTCCTGAGTTGAGATACGCAATATCTAAGGAGGGACTAAGGCCTAAACATATTCATTATAATTGAATTTGGGAAGTTGAAAGGTGAAAACAAGAAAATAAGTCAATACAGGCTCAAATTCAGGGATCAAGGGATACATATTCATATTTGGATGGTAGTTTAGGCTAAGAGTTGAATAAATTCAAGAATGGCCTGTGATCATGTCCTAACCGACTATCCTATAACCTAGGTAAGACTAACAGGGCAAGTTTTGGATTAAATGCATAAATGGAACTAAGTAAGTATCTGACACACACATGATACAAGGTTATATTACCAGCTACTACATGTCAAGTTCATGAAAATTCTAAGCTATGATTATTGTCCCTAATAGTAATTCCATAATAAGATACATAATGGTCACATATATATTCACATCACATAGTTCACAAAATATTTTTGGAGAGGTATCAATTTTTTCAGAAACATTAAAACAAAAAAAATATGTCAACTGCCCTTAGGTTCCTAATTTTCCTAATAATTAAACCTAAAAAAACATAACACACATATGACATGAATACAAAACCACCTAAACATGTAAGTTCTACTATGATAGTGCAGCTGATTGAAAAAGAAACACGACAAGAAAAATCCTTGGCTGTGGTAGACCCTACCCCAACTAGAGACTGTATACTATCCCTAGTGCATAAATATAAACTATGAACTAGGGATGAAGACATGCCAAGGTTCAATAGGCACCGTATCATGATGTCTTAGTAGGTGAGGCCTCAGAATGAGCCCCACTCTAGTTAACCGTGGCCCCAGTGGTGGCCGGGATGCTCTCAACAATAGTGGCAAAAATAGTGGCCAGTGTGCTCATTTTTGTCTGGATCTGGTGAGGTTGAATAGTTACCCTACTCATATCTACTGAGCTGTAGTTGTCATGTCAACTGTTCAGGAGCTACCAGCTCCCGTCTCCATCTCATAGACCCTAGTTAGATGGTCATGTGAAGTTTGTAGGATGGCTACCTTCGTTGCCTTTATATCGTCCTTATCTCTTATCCTCTTTATTCTCTTCTTCTTTTGTCTCTCTCCACCATTTTCTTTAACACTTTTCTTTCCTTTTCGTGCCCTAAATATCTGATACATCATCAACAAGGATCTTATTTATAATCACAAATATAGGGAATGGCCTCACATACATGTCCTCAATAGCAGCCTAGAGCACGAGAAACTCCCCATACACACCCACCAAATCTAAGGCCTAAAGGCCCACCAACTTCTGACTGATCCGCCGCTCAAAACTAGGGGTGGGCATGGTATGATATTTTTAATATCAGTATGCTAACTTTAGTTTTTGGTATCTAAAAGAATAATACCATTACCATACCAAATTAGTTCGGTGTAGTTCGATATTTTTAAATTCGGTTTTGGTATTTTAAGGTATGGTAATTCAGTAACCATACTTTATTTGATTTCGATTTACATATATTCATATAAAAAACTTTAACTTTAAACTTTAAAAACGTCTTAATCATATCAAATTAATTACTATCTTTGTTATTAATTACACAAAAATAATATTTCAATAAAGATTGAGTAGTCCAAGATGCAAACTCAGAACAACATTACCTAAACTTAAGCATAATACTCCTAAATAATAAGCTTACCCAAAATTTTATTTCTAAATAAAAGTTACTTTTACGTTCAATTTGCTAATGGATGATATATAAATATATTTAATATTCTTAAATATAATATATATGGGTTTTAAATATTTCTAAAAATCTTTGGTGCGGTATATGGTATTTCGATATTTATTGCCTAAATATTAAATACCAAAATAATTTAAAACTCCTACCAAATACCATACTAAATACCATAACATTCATACCGTGGTAAAAAACTTTTCATTTTCAGTATGGTATTTGGTATATACCATACCATGCTAATCCCTACTCAAAATCGTTAAACTGAGTTTGAATACCTCGATTTCACTCTGGATCTCATTGTTTACCCAAGGTTTCACCCCCTGCTCAATGTTTGTCTTTTGGCATTCGAGGGTGCCTAGTCTCTTAAGCACACTGGTTAGGAACTCCTGTATGATTAAAGCATAGCCACCTGGGGGTGGTCTAGATGTGGACGGCCTCGCTGTCGGAGGTGGATTCGGGGCCAGTGAGGACCCTGCAACATTAGTATAGGCCTGTGGATAAGCATGGGATAACTATGTAGGGGTGTCACCAATATCAATGAAACTCGGTGTATCGATGTCCATGTGCCCGCTAGCCTAAAAGACTGACTGGATTAGTGAATCCCCAACCTTGGCCTTCGAGATTGGGTTGGCATAATCCTAAATCAGGCCCAAATATGTGGTCCTATGGACCTTCAAAAACTAATCAATACCTGGGATCTCTGGTACCCCCTCCTCCAGAAAAAGCTGTCTTAGTAAGTATAAGAAGGCCAGGCTAGTATCTAGACTCACATCCTGGTCGCAAATCTCTTTCGCTATGATCTTGGCTACATCAATCTCATAGCCCTCCATAATGTCCGCAACCAATGTTGATCTATCATAAATTGAAACATTATCCCCCTTAGTAGAACTCAGTTTATGTCAGACCAACATCCACCAAGCCTTAGCAGCAAAGCTCAAAGTGCCCTTCGTAATTGTGTTGAAGGGCCCACAATCCAACACACCTTCTTGTATCATCCTAATTTTTCCTCTAAAATTTCTGAGTTTTGAGTTCACTTCCCAGGCTACGACTCAACTAATGAGTCACAAGGTCTCATTACGAGTCGTAGGGCTCGAATCATAGGTAGACCAGTTTGTTGGCCAAAGTTTCTACTGACGTCACGGCTGGTACCTCACAAGTCGTAAGGTGTGGTCATAAGTTCACAAGTCGTATGGAGGTACTTGTGATCAAACGAGTGGAGTATCCAATATTTCTGATCTGAGTACGAATAGGACTCTGTGAACTGTAATTTTTGGTCACAAGTTGTAGGGTGTGACTCATGACCATACCAGTGAAGGCTACCCTAAGTCACTGCCCAGACTACAAGTCTAGGTAATGACTCATGTCGAAAAGTCATTAGTCATGACGTGATCTGTAACGACTGGTGTTATTTTTCTGCACTTTTAATTGAGGGTACTTTAGTTATTTCTCTCTTTCCCCAATCATAACCCACGACCTAAAATACCGTAAGGGACTCTATAACTCCCTATTGATCAATCTTAAAATATTCTAAAAATCTTTCAAATTCTGGTATCCATCACTCGTATCCAAGCCTCAACCTTTGGATCAAACATTGTCCAATATATGACTCATCCAACCAAGTTGTAACCACAATATACGATCTGTACCCATACCTAATATCCCTGGCAGAATAAAGTACTCAAAGGATCAATCACTGCCCAACATATGAGTCCTTGATACAACTCATACTAAGCCCTACGACTCATACCCCTAAGTCATACCCATTCCAGTGACCAAAACCATCCCACCCACTATCACAGGTTAGCATATGATAGGACCATGCTACTCATACCTCAGCATACGGCTGTACCCATGAGTCATATTGGGTCTGGAGAACAGAATTCCAAGAAAAGTTTTAAGGGTCAAAACCCAGGATGTTTCAGTCTCCCCCACTAGGAACATTCATCTCCGAATGGCGGATAAGGTAGCGGTAACCACACACAGAGTCATGTGCATTACCAAACATCCCTTCACCAAAGTTTGAAAACAAAGAGGCAAAGATGTTAATCTTTCCTTTAACAAACTCAGAAAATAAAGATGTGTTCAAGACATATACCTTCCGCACGAATCCTAGGAGTAGAAAACAAAAGTGGATACTTGGAATTCATGTCCTCTTCTGCTTCCCAAGTAGCTTCTTCAACCTTATGGTTTAGCCATAGAACCTTAACCGAAGCCATATCTTTGGTCCGCAACCGATGAACTTACCTATCAAATATCTCAGCTGGGACTTCTTCATAAGACAGAGAATCTGAAATACCAAATTTGTCCAAAGGAACAACCAAAGTAGGATCACCAAGACACTTCTTCAACATAGAAACATGAAAGATCGGATGAACAAAACTTAAGATAGATGGCAACTCTAACTCATAAGCAACATTGCCAACTCTCTGTAAAATCACATAGGGACCAATGAACCGAGGACTGAGTTTCCTTTTTTTGCCAAACCACACCACTCCATTTATGGGAGACACCTTGAGGAACACCCTATCCCCTAACCTCAAACTCCAAGTCTTTACGCCTAATATCCGTACATGATTTTTGGTGGCTTTGGACAGCTTTAAGCCTATCCCAAATCACCTTGACCTTCTCCATCGCCTGATAAACCAAATTCGGACCAAACATGTCCTCTTCGCTAAGCTTAAACCATCCAAAAGGATATCTACACCTCCTACCATACAATGCCTCGAAAGAAGCCATACCAATACGGGAATGATAGTTATTGTTGTAAGAAAACTCCACCAAAGGTAGATGCTCAACCCATTTGCCACCATACTCAATCACAAACGCCCGAAGCATATCTTCTAATGTATAAATAGTTCTCTCTGCTTGTCCATCTGACTGTGGATGAAAATCAGTACTCAAACTTACATTAGTTTCCAGCCTTTTTTGGAAAGACCGCCAGAAATGAGATTTAAAATGCGTACCACGATCAGAGATAATTGAAATAGGTACCCCATGATGCTTCACAATCTCCTGAAGTTATAACCGTGCATAATCATTCACAAAAAGGTGGTTGCACTGGCAAGAAATGTGTAGACTTGGTCATCCTATCCACGATGACCTAAATTGAATCATACTGGTTTTGAGATCGAGGAAAACCGATAACAATTTCCATATTGATCATTTCCCAGTTTCTTTTGGGCAAATCAATTTCTTGATACAACCCTTGTAGCCTCATGTGCTCGACCTTAACATATTGACACACCATACACTTGGCCACAAAATCATCCACATCCCTCTTTATGCCATTTCACCAGTAGATATCCTTGAGATCATGATACATCTTAGTCCAGCCGGGATGAAAAACATAGAGCAACTTATGCACCTTAGCCAAAACCCTTTGCCGCAATACACCGACTTTAGGAATACACAACCTCCTTAGTACCGTAAAGTACCATCACCATTGATCTCAAACACTACTACCTTTTTCCCACCAACATCACCCTTGATTTTCATCAAGATAGGATCTATCACTTGTTTCTCTTTAATCTCTGCACCAAGAGACGATCGAACCACCTCTTGCACCATCATACCACCATCCTTAGAGTCTAAGAGATAAACTACAAGATTAACCAAGTGGTGAATATACTTCACTAATTCTCGCTTGACTTCCTCCACATGAGCCAAACTACCCATGGATAACCAGCTAAGAGCATCAATAATAACATTAGCCTTACTTGGGTGGTAGTAAAGACTCATATAATAATCCTTGAGAAGCTCAAGCCTCCTTCTCTACCTGAGATTAAGCTCTTTATGAGTGAACACATACTGAAGACTCTTGTGATTAGAAAAGATATCCACGTGAACACCATACAAATAATGCCACCATATTTTCAAAGCAAACAAAACCGCCAACAACTCTAAATCATAAGTAGGATAATTCCTCTCATTTACCTTTAACTGCCTAGAAACATAGGCAATCACCTTCCCATATTTCATCAAAACACAACCAAGCCCTACTCGAGATGCATCATAATAAAACACAAACCCATCATTGACTTTTGGCAAAGTCAGGATTAGAGCCGAAGTCAACTTATCCTTCAACTTCTCAAAACTTTCTTCACAAGCATCCAACAAAGAAAACTTAACCTTCTTTTGAGTCAACTTAGTCAACGGAGCAACTATCAAAGAAAAGCTTTCCACAAACCTCCAAAAATACCCAGCTAAACCCAAGAGGCTTCCAATATCAGATAGAGTCATGGGCCTACGTTATCTTTTTAGCACAACAACCTTCTGTGGATCCACCATGATCCCTTCACTAAAAATAATATGGCCCAAGAAAATCACAGCTTTCAACTAGAACCCACACTTAGAGAACTTGGCATACAATTATTGTTCCTTTAAGGTATGCAACACCATACAAAGATGATTAACTTGATCCACCTTATTCTTTGAATAAACCAAAATGTCATCAATAAACACAATGATGAAAAGATCCAAATACTGCCTAAACACCCTATTCATCAAGTATATAAATATTACCAAAGCATTATTCAACTTAAATGACATCACAAAGAACTCAAAATGCCCATATCGAGTATGAAAAGTTGTATTAGGGATATCCACCTCCCTAATATTAAGTTGATGGTACCAGACCAAAGATCTATCTTGGAGAAGAACTTGGTACCTTGTAACTAGTCAAACAAGTCATCTATCTGAGGAAGAGGATACTTATTCTTGTCCATCACCTTGTACAACTATCTGTAGTCAATGCACATCCTAAGGGAACCATCCTTCTTGCGTATAAACAACACCGGTGCACCCCATAAAGAAATATTAGGACGAATAAACCCCTTATCCAGAAGATCCTTAAGTTGCTCCTTGAGTTTTCTTAACTCAACTAGAGCTATTTTATATGGAGGAATAGAAATTGGACGAGTGTCAAGAAGTAAATCAATACCAAACTCTATTTCTTAATCTTGAGAAATACCAGGAAGATCATCCAGAAAGATTTTTGAAAACTCATGAACCACAGGGATAAAAGACAAAGAAGGACCTTCTGAGTTATAATCTTTAACCCAGACCAAGTGATAAAAATAACCCTTAGAAATTAACCTTCGAGCTCTAAGATAAGAAACAAGCCTCCCCCTAGGAGCTAAGAAACTACCTTCCCATTCTATAATCGCTTCACCAAGAAACTTAAAAATAACCCTACAGGTCCCCCAATCCACAGATGCATAACAAGAATACAACCAATCTATACCTAGAATTACATCAAAATCTACCATATCAAACTCAAATAGATCCGTCAAGGTCTACTTGCTATTAGCAGATACAATACATTCCATATAGACACTCTTAGAAATAATCAAGTTACCTAATGGGGTAACAAAACAATTATCTGAGATAACTTTCTGTGAAACCAAAAGTCATAGCCACATATAGAGTCATATAAGAAAAAATGAACCCCAGATCAAGCAAACAATATATGTCATGAATGCCTTAAATTCCTATTGGGATGCCAAAGCATACAACCTATTCTGACCAACACTAGAACCAGGAGCAGTAACAGAAGTTGATGCCACTCCACCAGGTGTAGGAGTAGAAGATAAAGCCACAGGAATCTTATTCACCCCCATAGAAACCTTATAGACTGGACAATCCTTGAGCCGATGGCCTACTTGGCCATACTTGAAGCATTTGTCCCTACCTTTCCATTAATATCCCCAATGAGGAAAACCATTGAATCGATAAAGAGGACACAAAGAAACTGTCTAACCTCCACTTGCCTGAGATTAGGTAATATATGCCAAAGAATCATCACCACCCTAATGATTCCTGTCTCCTGACTAATAAGGAGCACTAGTAGAAAAGTAGCCAGAACTCCCCCATTTCTTTTTCTACCACTTTCCACTATCCTTACCACCCTGATATTAAAAACCTCCCTGGTCTAAAAACCTGTACTTCTTTCTCTGCCTATCCCCAAACTCTGCCTGCTTCTTCTTCTCATCCTAAACCTACTTTATATGAACAATCAACCTTTTGATGTCCATATCTTTACTCAGCAAGGTAGTCTTGCTCTCCTGAATCAAATCTCTATTCAACTAAGAAACAAACTTCCTCATTCTCGACCTCATATTAGACACCAAATTAAGAGCATAACTTGATAGCTGATGGAACTTCAAAGTATATTATCCTACCTGAGGTTTACAAACTCCTCCATCTTAGCTTTCCTTAACTCTTGAGGAAAGAATCAATCCAAGAAGGCATTAGAAAAGGCGTCCCATAACCCTTCTTCTTCTATATCACCTCTATCCCTATCCTACTCCTCAAACCACTGATAAGAAACATCCTTGAGTTGATAAGCTGCAAAGTTAACCCCCTGTACATTAGTAGCCTACATCACCCAAAAAATCTTTTCCATCTTATCCAAGAAGCCCTATAGATCCTCCTCCACCTTTACCACAATAAAATTTGGAGGACCCATCTTCATAAATTGACCAACCTTTGTGGCCTCAATAAATAAAGCACCAACCGTACCTTGCTTAGCCTGAAAAGCAACTAATTGGGAAATAACATAGATAGAGTAACACAATTCTGCATTCGTCATGCTGCCCTGAGTGACCTGAGAAGAACTAGCTAGAATAGAATAAAATTCATCACCATCAGGAATAGGACCATGAGATCAAAGATGTACTTTATACGTAGGACTTACCCCTTCAGCATTATTCCCAGATGGGATAGAAGAATTTCTTTGTATTTCAGATCTAAGAGGCATGATCTAAAAGATGAACAAACAAGGATTAGAGAAGATTATAGGATTGAGAACTCAAGCTTAAAAATAGAATACCAAGAAAGTGAATCATTCCTAAATTTCTTATAGCCTCTCTCTTATGAGTGTAGGCACTTCACACCCCTAAAAGTTACTTTACTCAACACGAATTTGTGGACTTCCCAGTTGACCATGAACCTAGGCTCTGATACCAACTTGACATGACCTAACCTCAGGCCTTGTCGTAATAGGCAACCCAAATCCAACCTGGACTGGGGACCTCCCTCTGTTACCCAACCCAACCACCTATATTCATTCTTAGATGGGCTAAATTTTGAACATATAACAAGATAGTATTATTGTTCTCATTAAGACTTTGGGATAGGGTAACAACTGTACCTAATCAATTCTAACCATACCATAGCAACCGCCCAACCATACCAAACCAAACCATAGATTATAAACAAAAGGGAATACAAAAACATAAAATGAAAATTAATTCAAAAATGTAAAAGAATGGAACAGTAAGAAATCATGTTCGATGATGCCAACCCTAATATCAATACCAATGCTAAGGCTAACACCTCTACCAATACCATCCATACCAACCCCCAGAAGTATCATAAAACCTCTATATAAAAGAGTAAATAATTTTGGTTGTTACATGCCCTTAACCATGGACAAAACCAATATCCAAAATAAAAAAAAGTGTCTGAAGAAATCCAAACATGAAATAATGCCTTCTGAAAGGATGGAAGCTCACCACATCAGTCCAAATACTGCTACCAAATTCACATGCTAAACAGAAGGAGTAGAATGGTCGGTTTCTACATAGTATTGGTATACAGCTTCCAGTAGACGAGGTTAGCAAATGATCGCTAGCATGAATCTTAGGATAAGGATAAAATATTGTCAGTTATAAAACCAAGTTAAGCCATCCATAATGCATACAATAATACATATATAAGTGTTGGAAAATGGAATTGGATTTAGTATGCATTAAAAACCTTTATACCTGGGTTACGTAGCTTTGTCATCCTAACCACCCATGGGCAATATGGGTTCAACTCCCCCTGTTGAAAGGGCCCCAGTACGTGTAGCCACACAACCAGGGAATATCCCATGGGATGACTAGCGCATCCCTCAATATAAAATGTGACACACGCATAGTCATCAAGACCTCTTATATCGACAAATATGAGTTTCTGGTTTTGGTAACCCCAGGACCACCACCTTCCACGACTTAGCTACATACCCTGCCATTAATGCCAAATTAAAACTATGTCCAAAAAGTCCACTTACTATTTATTAACCAAAGAAAATATTAGTGGTATCGTTATACCACCCCTTACTTGAAAGTAATATCTATATCCAAACTATTTAGGTTAAGAGGAATTAGGTGCCCTTCCAATTACCATATTAAATCAACTTGGAGGACTTCCATATTCTCCATAAGAATAACCATTTAGCCTTTAACCTTTTCAAACTATTTAAACCATTCATAATTTTTTTCCAGTTTAAAACATGCAAGAGTTCCATTTAAAGAAGTAAATGCAATGAACATATCTTTATAAGTATTTTATCAAATACCTTGGGGGAATAATGTAACCAATATCAATTCCATAGACCATTAAACTATTACCATGCAATCCAATTGTGAAAATCCACAATTGATGTATTTAAAAGCGTAAGTAAAACCTTAGGAAACCATAATCAAGTATTCAATATCAAAACCCCCAAATAATAGTTGGAAACCTTAATCATGAAATAGTAAAACCATGAAATCAATCATACAAATCATGCCATTAGTTGAAATTACAATAAGGGAAGAGAATCATGCCTTATACCAAAGAGTTGATAAAAGTAAATCATCAAGACAAGCCCCAAAGCAATCCACAACATGAAACCCTAAATTTCTTGCCTCAAAAGCTCTTGAGAGAATTATGAGATGTTTTGGAATATTTTCTAAGTGTTAATGAATAGAATAATAGGGTAAATAACCTCCTAAGTATGTTATAAGTCATGGATCCTAGTTAGGATAAGTAGGGAAATTTTTGGAATACCCCTATTTAAATCTCTTAAAAACCCATCACAAAGATACGACTGTCCCATCAAGTCATGCCCTTCTTTATGATTGGTATCCATTACTCGTATCCAAGCCTCAAACCTTGGATCAAACAATCTAGTATACAACTCATCCAAATAAGTCATAACCACAACATACAATCCATACCCATACCCTGTATACCTAGTTGAATAAAATACCAGGAGGATCAAACATTGCCTACCATTCAAATTTTGGATACGACTCATACCAATCCCTATGACTCATACCCCTAAGTCGTACCCATTCTAGTCACCAAAACCATCCCACCCATTAACATTCGTTAGCATATGACAGAACCATACCATTCATACCCCAGCATATGACTAATACCCATGAGTTGTATTGGGTTCGGGGAACAAAATTCTAGAAAATTTTCCAAGGGTCAAAACCCAGGATATTTTAGAAATACTAGGATGGATGAAACTCTTATCAAGATGATCCTTTAACTGCTCCTTTAGCTCCTTTAGTTTGGTCAGAGCCATCCTATAAGGAGGAATAGAAATGGTATGGGTATTGAGTAGAAGATCAATCCTAAAATCTATTTCCCTATGAGGAGAATTCCAGAAAGATCATCGAGAAACACTTCAGGAAACTCAATAGCCATAGATACAAATTATAAGGAGGGACCCTCAGAATTAGTATCCTTAACCCAAACTAGGTGATGTATACACCTTTTGGAAATCAACTTTTGAGCTCTAAGATAGTCAATAAATCTCCTTTTGGGTACGATGGATCTCCCTTTCCATTCAATCACCGGTTCATTTAGAAAAATTATAACTAACCTTTTGGGTCCTACGGTCTAGACAAACATGACATGAATGGTGTCAGTCCATACCTAATATTACATAAAAGTCCACCATATCAAGTTCTATCAAATCCATCAATGTCTCCCCATAAAACTTGGACACCTCACAATCCCTATAACTTTTTCTAGCAACGAGTTTCTCTTAACAACTCGTTATGACTCACAATGAGTCATACCTTGGACTCATTGTCAAGATACTAAAACCTGGGCTACTTACTGCCTTGGTAATGAGTTTTTTTGATGACTCATTTTGTGTGATAATGAGTTATTATCAGGGACTCGTTATCACTGGCAGTTTTGAGACCACTTTAGAAAATTAGTGAATCAATTTAGTCAACTTCTGGAGGGTCTAAGGCTCAAGAACTTGGGGTGTCATATTATGTTAAACCATATGTAAGTTTCATGACTATTTACCTTTTGTGTAATATTTTTCGATGAGAATCATGGTCATAGAAAACACGTAGAACAAAGTTGATGAGAATATTTGTTATAGATCATATTTTAATATTCGAGTCTACAAGGGTTAAATTTAAATAGTATAACTTCTAGAATATAAATATTTTTGGAGCTCAAGACCCACCAAATAAAATATCTTTGAGTCTTCTTTCCAACACATCTAATTTTACCTTAATCAGATATCGGAGTAGAAAGTTATGTTCAATTTACCTAGGAGTGTCTGCCTGCCAGAGATTGATGACTACGTTGATGAGCTATCAACTAGATGATGTGTTGTCAACTCTGTTATCAACCTTACCAGTAAATGTCTAATTCAGCTAGAGATTGACAACTAAATTGACAAGCTGTCAACAAGCGAATGGTCTATCAACTCCATTGTCAACTAAGAAATTCCTGCAAATATTTTTAAGTTTCCTTAGGGGTAGTTTAGTATTTTACTTACCTAAAACTCCTTCCACATGACTTAAGTCAACCTATAAATGATATTTTCACATCATTAGTCAATTTTTAATGCTCATTCTCCTCTCCACTCTCAAGAAAAAAATTAGGGTTTCTTTCCAAAGTTCAACTTTTAAGGTTCCAATTCATATTTCTCTTAAGAAAATTCATAGATCTCCGGTATGTGGGGTTTGAACAAGGATAAAATTTCATACTTTGCCCAAAAGATTTTATTTTACAAATTTATGAGATTTCAGCAGGGGTTCATACCCATTTTTCATGTTTTTTAGGTTATGGCATTATCATGTGATTTAAAGTTCAATTTGCACAAGAATTTACCTTACTCATGTTTTTATTTACATGATTTATATTATGAGATGAATTTCATTATTTTGACATGAAGTTTCATGAGTTTATAAGAGATCTCAATTTGAGCATTGAATATTCAATTTACAAGAAATTTCAAGTTTACTAGTTTTGAGTTCTAAGAAGCCATTCCAGTATAATTTCAATTTCATTCTTATATGAGATTTAGACAAGCTATAAAGTTCACATAATAAATAAAAAATTTGAGATTGAAATAGGGGCATATTATGTTTTTAGATTTATCAGCTTATATGTCTATTTTAAGGTGAACTGCATAGATACAACATGAGCAAGGGAGCAGTATCTAGCACTAAGAGGGAAATATGGTTTTAGTGCATTTTATTTCTTAGAACCTATGCGCCATTAGAGGTTATTTAAGTTATATTATTTATCTTGTCCAATTGGACATGCTAGGGTTATCACTAAAGTTTTTCTTTATACCTTGGCAAGGTATATTGGGCTATTACGATGAGGTTTTGAGTCATTGTGTCATTCTCAATGCGGGCTTGAGTCATCAAAATCTATGTGGCTCGTATGGTTTATGTCGGTTATGAGATCTTCCATAGAAGAAGAGTATTTTGGAAACTAAGTGTAAAGAGTCACAATTTTGCCAATATATTGTTTTAAGAGTTATTCTTTATCAGTTTCCAGCTTTTAGTTTTACTTATGATCAAGGTGAGTCATTTTAAACTTAGCCTGCATGACTTAAAAGTATATCCAACTTTAGTTTTACTTAATTTATAGAATAGACAGTTTTAGAAATTAAGTGTAGGGACTCACCCAGTTTATTAGATTATGTTTTGTTATTCATATTTTATGATATGTCATCTTTTAGTTTATTTCAGTCTCTTGGTGAGTATATTTACACTTAGCATGCTGTTTTAATATTATACTATTCTTCAGTTTTAATTGTTGCATTCACCCATACTTACTCAGTACATTCAAGAAGTACTAACCATATATGTCTGTGTGGCTATATTATTTCATAATGTAGGTACCAGTTGTAGCCCACACATCATGGTCAGATAGTTTGGAGTTTCCAACCAGTAGGCGATGAGCTCTTTTGATTCGAGGACTTGAGTCAGCTATAGCTCCAGCAAGGCCAGTTCAAGGTGAAGAAACCAAACCAAATAAAATTGGAGGCCCCATTTTTTAAAGCATTATAAGTTTGTATTTTTTTTTGATTTTTTTATTTAGAAAATATTAAATATTTCTTAATATTTTCTTCTTCACATTTAGTTTTTCTTAAGCTCAAATAGAGATATCACTTTAGAAATTCAAGATTAAAATAGATAATTAATATTAAAAAATCATTTAATTCTTTCAGTTCTAAAAAGAACATCTAATAAATAGAGGTAATTCAGAAAACCATACTTTTACCTATTATTTTGATTAACGGATGCAAAAAGAATTAAAATAACCATCACAGTGGAATTGAAGAAGTTGGTAGCTAAGATATATTTTAATCAGATAATTTTTTTTAATTATTTTATGAATGCATATTTTTCTTGCTCCTATATTACTGCCTTAGCTCAAAGAAGTTTTTAAAAAATAAAATTCAAAAATATTACTTAAGCTTTAAAAAAACCATTTAAAGAGAAATCAAATGAATTAATTATATTATTACTTAAAAGGGAATTTTTTGGATAAATCAATTACAAATTAATTTTATTTATAATTTTACACCTCTAAAACTAGTAAAAAATATTTAAAGCCTCATTTTGAAATTCTGCTTTAGGCTACCAATTATGTTGAGCTACCCTAAGCTCCAGTATTATTTTAATTTAATAGTATCGATTAAGAATAGCTGGGAGTCATGTCCCGACTACTTTTAGTCAATACTAGTAGAGGCTTCATAGACAGTTAGTTAGAGTTAATGTATTCAGTTTCAGTTTTCCTTGTAGATTATTGATGTAAATGTTCTTAAGTAGTGTTGTATTGAACAAGTTCAGCTAAAGGCATATCTTTTACTTGTTATTTTATTTAGTTGCTTACGAATTAGGCTAGTATCATGGCTTAGATTGGGATCACTTGTTGTTCTAAGAATCATGTGACATACAGGGGGTATTCTTGGTTCGTTATAAACTTTCTATCAGAGCACAGGTTTAAGTGTCCTAGGGTGCCTATGAATTCATGTCTAGTAAAGTCTTGTGGAATGTTACAAAGACTTATGTACTTTTCTTCGAGAGGCTATTGAGCATTTAAGAAATGTCTCCTTTATTTTACACTCTAGATCATGCAATAAAGTTGTCCTCTTAGAAACCTATGTTGATTTGTGTTTTACTCCAAATTCCTCCAACTAAACTTATCTTTGAGTTAGTTTAAGAAGTAAATTTTAATTCCTCCCAATATGATGCTCTCAGATTAACTATTATACACTTTGAAAATTGTAAAACGGCTTGAAAGAAGCCTGTTGGTGTGTTTTAAGTCATTTAAGTGAAAATCTTATGTCCTCATCCATATGAATTGTGAAATTAAGACCGAATGTAATATGTATTCATATTTCTATTTAACACTTCATCAAAGATAGCACTTATGAAAGGAGAGACTATGTACCGAGATTATTGAATAGAGTTTTCATTGAGGAATATTGTAACTTAGAGAGTTATGATCCATAAGTAGTAGACCAACCTCAGAATTTAAAGTATGTATTTAGAAGTGTAGTGACTAGAAAAAATAGGGAGAGCGATTGGTTGAAAGTATATTGATGGACCTATGTCTTCTACTAAGATGGAATTGAGGTGATATATCTTTGGGTGTTAACTAAAGGGTAGTGAGTATGGTGCAGATCTCATGGTGGAAGGTGGAGAAGGATTTCTTAGTTAAGATGACTTGTGCTATGCTTAAAGTAGAAAGAAGTTCCTGATGGCATTTCATTGTGTTAGGAAAGTGTAGGTCATTAATGAATGTATTAGGTTGTTAAGGATTGATAATCTAGACTTTCCTTTGTGATTGTGGAAAGTAGATTGGTTGATGCTTATAAATCTATGAATATAATTTATACATATAGATAAAAAAGTAGTAGTGAGTAGTGAAAGGAGGGTGTGCTAAGGGATTATAATAAGATAGACCATAAGATTGTGATTAGTTATTGTTATTATGAGGCTCGAGTGACCTAGAGTTTCTTGATGTTTTTATTTAGCTTCCAAGCAAGAATAGTATGTGAGGTTTTGTTGTTAATTATGTCTGGTACTAGACACTAAGTTTGAACAGTGGATGGTCATCAAGGTGGAAATAATGATTGCTTGGAATAGTGATGTTAGTTATATGAAGGGTGAGCTAGTAGCTTGAAATAACTATGCAAGAATGTAAGTTCATCATTCACAATTGAGTATGATGGTGTAGGCATGAGGTAGAAGTGCACCCAAGGTGATACGGGGCTGTATTATTTCCTATGTTTATTAAGTGTCGTGCGTGCTTCGATAGTACCCTTTAGTTGCTAAGTATGAAAAAGGCTACTTACATAGTATATGGTGTTCTTAATAGCTAAGATAGGATTTATCGGATGATGATGTTGGATTTTTTCGTGTAATAGAAAGTCTCATAGTTTTGGGACAAGTATAAGCTTAGAGGTTTGATATTAGTAAGCTAAAAAGAGAAGGGTAGATTGACACACCCTAAAATAATAATGATGTACAAGAACCATTTACCCTTACTTTACAAGAACTATATGACATACAGAGATTATGGTATAATAATGAGCAAGATATCAAATAGGATTTGTACATATATGCACAAGGGAGTTATATTAGCAAAACTGTACAATACAATGTTGCATGGTGTCCATGAAGCCTCTAGTCTATTTAACATGCTATACTACAAGTGACTAGTTGGCATAGGGCCTATCATCCCACCTAGAGACCTATAAATTCAATCAAAAATACTAGATATAGACTGGCTCTAGAGAGAGGTGGATCTCACCAAAATATAATCTAAAAACGACAATAGGGCCTAACATGGATGTCTATTATCCTGAAGATGTGAGCCTGCATTAATAAAATGTGGTTCCCTCAAGACATTAATACATAAATAATATGTAATAGTATGAAAGTCATAGTGGCAAAGTGAAAGGTATATGAGCCAACAAGTAACACATATACGACATAAAATTATAACCTACACCCTAATTTTAGTAGTTCTATATAAATATTTAGGAAAGTGTTCACCATAATATAGGGCCTATAATTTGATTAAGGAATGTATTTATCCTATAAGTAGTACAAATGATCACAAGATGGCCTACCAAAGGCAATTCGAGGCAAGTATAAAGTGTATGTTGCTCAAATAGTCATTGCTATGATCTTATTAGCATAATCATAATCGTAATCTTAAACCAGGTATGCTTCACCCAAGGGATCACTATGAGGGTCTGCCCACAGGACATAAATGCTATATGTTTGCTCGAGTCAGGGAAAACTAGTACATGATGTTCTAGCCGACTCCAAATACAAATGATTCCACAAAGGCGGGTACACCCCAATGTTTGGGCTCGTTACAGTGGTCTGGTCTTGATCCTGTGCATAGAATCACATCGAGCGCTTGTACCAAGCCAAACCTGTGCACCCTTCCGCCATTAATTTTTATCAAATAATGCTTTAAAGGCCCATGATATGTGAATAATGGTAATAATCACTTAGCCAATACATACAAGAACAAATATGATATTACTATTTACTTTTATTCATTACTTACGACATTTATAACCTGTGGCCTAAGAACTTCTAAGTGAAGAAACTTAATTTAATATAAAATATTGTTGAGACTTGAAATAAGGAGAGAAAAATGGATAATTATAAGCTTGACGGTAGAATGAGAGAATGATGTGTATGATAATATAAAGATTCTATCCTAGTATTTCATGAGAATTATATTAACATTGATAAGAATAAACAAATGATGTAGGGTGGTGCCTTAGTGGCAAGGGAAGGTTTAGCTTTACATACCTTAGTGCTTAACTAATTGTGATAGTGTTCCAAGCCTAAAAAAAATCCCAACCACTAGTTCCAGGTATCTTCTAGACAATCAACTAACTACAAGTATAACATATATGTCCATCAATGACCCATATGTATAATTAACAATTTTATTGCGATATACATCGATTATGCCCAAATCCAATCGAATTTCTTCACAAGAATCTGTAATGAATTCTAACTTTTCAAACTTATACAATTCAATGTTAAATCCATCCAATTTAAAGGAATCCCCAATAAATCCGCTCTTATAAAAATTTTCCTTTTTTTTCCTTTTCTCATGAATCCCTTTCAAAGAGTAGTTCAAAGATTCAAATTAAACATAAAAAAATACTTATCTATAAAAACATTCAAATATAGGATAAAGAATTTACCTCATGGAGTTCAAATTCCAACTTAAGATTGTAAAAACTAATTCTTGAAATTCTTTGAGGTTGTCACAAAATTCTTTAGATTATGATTCGAAGAACATAGGTGCCCGTCTTCTAATTATAATCCCTTCTTTATAACTAAGACTAATTCTCCTTATTGGTAGAGAATAAAAGGAAGAAAGACAAAATGAAAGAGGGAAAAAGACAGAGTAGTAGCAAAAGAATCAAAGTAGCACCATTTATGTTTCTTGTTTCCTAGAAATGATTTCCAGTGAAATGATAAAATAAACCCCTCCCCCACCTTCCTTTTTAAGAATAATACTAGTTGAGAAAAATAATTAAAAGGTGCCCCCTACATATTCTTAATGTTAATAAAATATAAGAAAAATATAAGAAGGCATCACTTACTATTTTTATTCCAATATGCATCAAATATTAAGGTAAACAATTATACTTAAACTACCCTTCATAAACTTAATGTTATAATCCTCTACAGTATTAACTTAGATTTTTTTTTTTAAAATGCTACACAAATTGTGTATTTAGTGAGGTAGGTATGTTTACGAGAAGGTTTTAAGTATATGATGATGATTGTTGAAGCTACAGAGAGTTAAGGGTGGTATATATAAAGAAGGAGTATCCAAGAATGAAGTTAGTATTTGCCAAATATAGTTTATCTACGTGAGTTTATCATTCATTTGTAGATCGTTAGAGTGAAGAACTTATGGCTCAGTCTTAAGGATATCGAATAGTCCCATAGGCTTAGAATGTTGACTTTGATCTAAAGGGGAGATTATAGGGTTAAGAACCAAATAAAGTTTTTCGAATTAGATGGTGCTGTATGTCAATAAAAGTTGTGATGAGATGTGACCCATTCTTAATCTAGAGTATTTCTTTCCTTGGATTTTAATCATTGTGACACCCTATCTATGTCTTGTGTGATAGAGCCACACCTGTGACCATTGCTTATACACTTTATGTATATTTGTATTCATTCTTAGCTTCTAGTAAAGAAGCAATAGCTTCACTCTGTGATTTGAGTCATCCCCTATGAATCTATGAGTTCTAGTCTTATTTTATGTTTGATAAATATGAGCCCATGTTTCAGAGTATGCACAATTCCCTGAACTCATGATATACCCCTAGTGACTTGTGTATTCGCATATGTTATGTATGTCTTCAGTTCAAAGCTCTTTAATTAATCCATGCCTTTGATACTATATTCCTCAGGCCTCAGTTAAGTATCAAAGTTATGTATAGTATTCTTTTAAGTTTTAGGTCCTTATGTTCTAGACCTACAGTGACCTTCCTTATATTAAGATGGTGGTGATAAAAAAGGATGAACAAGGGTTTAACTGGGAAAGAGTAGATGTTCCTTATTAGGAAAAAAATTATTGAATGCTTGTATTATCTAACACTATAGTGTGAAGAGAGATCAAGGCAAACCTATGGTATATGTCATAGTTACCTGAGAACTTTTGGTGTGCTTTTGGAGATATTTCGTGAAAATTATTATTGATAGAGGTATTAAATAATATGGGAAAAACTGCTTAGTGGGTTGGTTTCCTAGAGATTCATATGTGGTTATAACAATAGGGTTAATTATCATGTTGATATATAAGTAGATGACTGCATTGTATGCTAGTAAATTCTTAGTAAGAGGACAAAGTTAGTTATTGAAATGGTAAGAAATATTATTCTTGAGATGAGAACTATGAAATGATATAGGATATTGAATGGTTTAGACTATTATTATGGTGTTATGTGTAGTACCTTGTGACTTTGTGTAATACCCCAGGTTTCAGCCTCTAAATATTTCTTGATTTTTGTTATCACTGTTAGGCAATAACTAATGTGATAAGTTGTTGTCACTAGTCACGAGTCGTATTGTGCCAATCATAGCATAACTAGTGAGGATTGCTAGGTTTTTGTTTGGATCACGACTAAGATCCTATGAGTTTTGAGTTGTGGTCATAAGTCGTGGTGAGGGACTCGTGACCATAATAGTAAGGGTGACCTGAGTCACTGCCTAGACTACAACTCCAAGAAATGATTCATAGGCAGTCATTACGAGTTGTCACCTGACTCGTGCGATTGGGACCTATATTTTTTGCTTGCGTTCATTAAGTCACTGAGTTCTTTTTCTCTTACCCTACTATTCCCACAACTTAAAACCTTTCCTTTGGCCGTATTTTCATCAACTAACATAACATAAACACTACTCCTTCTCTTTAAACTCCCAAATCAAGAACAAGTCTAGTGTTTCTAAGGATTAAGTACCTATGGTTCAAATTATGGTTTCCTCTCTAAATCCTTGGTGTTTTCAGGCATGTATCTCTTTCGTAAGTCATTTTTATACAAATCATGTGTTTAATTGTTATCCATATGGCTCTAATTGTTGGATTTTGAATGTGGGTTAAGGGGTTTGGACTGGTTATCATATGAATTTATTTTCCCATAGTTTTGAATTTGTTATTTATGTATTATCTTGTGGTTTTGAACTAAATAAATGCATAGGTGGGGGAATTGGATGGAGGAACATGGGTTTCTCTAAAATTTATGGTTTAATTATCTGGAATTGGCTTTGCTCTCAACCCAACTTGGCTATTGGTTTCAAAACATAGATACATGCATAGTTGAACTCACTTTTTGGAACCTTACGTTGTAGAAAAGGTTAATGGAGCTTAAAATGGTTTTTGGAAGTCCCTTGTGGCCATAGATTGGTTTTAAATTGGAAATTTTAAAGTCAATTTGGCTAAATAGTTTTGGAATGGTATAATGCAATTGGCTTGCAAGCTTAACTTTATTTGGTGTGATGATACCAATGGTAAATGCCTAATTAAAAGACTCTTTGGTTAATGGTTGGGAATATGTAAATGGTTTAGTTTGGGCTTAAATGGGGATTGTGTAGCTCTCCATGGAAGGTGGAGGTCCTTGGGGACCGATCTAGAAACCACGTTTTTTGACCATATATATATATTATGGAATAGCTTGGGTCGTGGATTCCCTAGCCCTTGCTCGGATTTCCTGGTTTATGTGGCTAACACATCTAGGACCCTTTCAGCTGGGGGAGCTAAATCCATATAGCCCATGGGTTGCCTTTGGAGGGTTAGAGATACACAGTCCCAGTTAATGATTTTTAAATCTCATGCTAAACCTTGTTCCCTATCGTACTATCTTATATATGTGTATATAAATATTTGCATGTGGTTTTTGGACTGATTTGTACTTGGAATTATTTTATCACTTCCCTGAGTTACTTGCCAGTGGTTGTACTACTAACCGTCCCCAGATGCTACAACATTTCATGATGTAGGATCCTAGGGGTTCTTCGGTTCCCTTGTGCAGAGTTAGATGATTATCGTTCATTGGTTGGTCTGCGTTGAAGTGGTGAGCTTCCATCTTTCGAAAGGCTAGATATTTCACTACTTATTTTATGATTATCGAAATCTCATCATTTTTTTTATATTTTGGATTCTCTTTTTGGTCATGGTCGGGGGCATGTCCTGTCCTAACTTGGATTTTGATTTAAAGGCTTTGTTGACAAAGTGTGGGTAGTTATTATTTATTGAATCTTAGTCCTTTCAAAGTTATCTATGTACCAGCCATATGTTTGATTTGGTTGCTTTTGCTATTATACCATATTATGTTCTGGTTGGCTAGGCTAAGGGGATGGTCTCTGACTCTCGGTGAGCTTGAGATACCCATCACAACTAGGCCCAGGTTTAGATTGTGACAAGCTTGGTATCAGAGTATAGGGTCAGGGTCGTTGAGTATCCACAAGGTTGTGTTGGGTAAAGTCCTTTTTATGGGTGTGTAGCGCTCCCCACTTTTAAGGGGGAGGCTACAAGGAATTTAGAAATGTTCCCCTTTCTTGTGTTCTATTTTGGGCTATAGAGTCTTAGGTAAAAGAATTTCTCTAACTCCTGGTTTGCTCACATTTCAGATCATGCATCCTCAAAGATCTAACTATCATAGAAACTCTGCGAGAACCTTTGTTCCACCTAAGGGGAATATGGAGGGGACTTGCCCTATTTATTGAGTGCAGAACCGGTCTAGGGTCCTTTCTCCAAATTGTACTGCTCCACCTAGGGTTCTGTCGGTCCCCACTATTCCTTCCCCAGCTGGTGACACTCATGCTCAGTCACCTTAGAGGGATATCTCTAACACAGTTTCGTAGGTCCATTCATCTTTTAACATAATTGGTGGCCTCTCAGTCTCATCAGTCTGGTCATGTTGGTTTTATTGCCCTTTCGTCTGAGGTTATTCAGGTTAGTCATCTTATGATGTTAAATGCCCCAACCTTTACAAGCTTTAAAGTTGAAGATGATCCATAGGGGTTCATTAATGAGATAGAAAAGATTTTTTGAGTGATACATGCTACTGATATAGAGGGTTTGGAGTTTGCCATATATGGATGTAGCTTATTAGTGGTATAAGGAGTGAGAGTAATTGAGAGGTGATGATATAGAGCCATCTTTATGGGACAATTTTTTGGGTGCCTTTCTTGATCATTTCGTTCCTTAAGAATTGAGAGAATATAAGATTGAGGTGTTTGTGAATCCAAAGCAAAGAAAGATGAGAGTGAAAGAGTATTCTTTGAAATTTTAGTAGTTGTCTCGTTATGCTCATGAGTTGGTGCCCTCTGTGAGGATAAAGTTTAGAAAATTTGTTTCTGGGTTATCCCGTGACTTAGTATTGGGGTGTAAGGCTGCTATGTTGAACAATGGCATGGATATCTCTAGGCTTGTGGTTTATATGTAGTAGGTAAATGATGAAAAAAGGAGACAGAAGGAGATAGAGGAGAGGCAGAATAAGAATTTTAGGTATTCAGAGTAGGGTGGAGGTCAACAAGCTAGTGAGAAAGATGGTAGACAGTGGAGCAATAAAAAGACTTGGGAAATTTTTTGTTCAGATTCTTTGGCTAGTACTTCTTATCCAATACCATCTAGTGATCATTATTTTTAGGCTAGCAGTAGTCCTAAGGAATAGGGTGCCCAGTCTCAGGCTAGCGAATCTCAGTCAGCCCCACCATATCTTTCTTCTAGATTTTGTGGTCAGCTTCATCGGGGTTAATGTGATGAGGGGAGAAATTGGTGCTTTAATTATAGTTAACTTGGTCACATGCACCGATATTATCCCGCATCTAATGTAGCCACTGGGGCTAATAAGGCTCCGATCTCCACTTCTTTGGCTCCTTACCAAAGGGTGCTACTTCTGGTACCGACACTAGTCGGAATTGTCTCTATGTTCTTGCTACCCATTAAGAATGTAAGGCATCTCCTGATGTTGTTACTGGTATATTGAAACTTTTCTCTCGTGTTGAGTATTGTTTGCTTGATCGTAGGTATACCCTATCTTATGCGACCTCTTATGTGGCTGCGCATTTTGATGTTGGTCCTGAAAATACTTCTAACCCCTTTTGTCAAGACCCGAGAATACACCCTAGTCTAAACACGGTGCTTAGAACCACAAGTGATCCCAAGCTAACCTATGTACTGGCATGATACTTGAGAGACTGATTTAAAATATATATATATATATATTAAAGATAAATTTTCTGAGCAGAAGCATAATCATGACATAATCTATTTCAAAACATTACTTTTCAAAGTTTTAAACACTGTAATCTAAAAGAATGAGGAACTGAAACTATATACAATGATTCTAACTGACTATCTATGAAGCCTCTACTAATACTATTTATAGGTAGTCGGGACATGACCCCCAACTATCCCTAAACAACATATAGGCATAAAAAGATAAAACATAAGAAATGCAACTATATTGAATCCTCAAAATATGAGAACTCATCCCCTGCTCGTTGAATGTTATGATCTACTTGGTTAAAATTCTGTAGTAAGCACCTGAATCTACATCACATGAAAAATGTAGGCAGAAGAGGTATGCTATCTGTACTTTGGAATGTACTGAGTATGTGAGATATTTATTAGTCATGAAAATACTTAAAACATGCTTTAAAATTGAGGACATAGTCTATTTTCTAAAATATGCATTTGAAACATATATGTACGTAAAGTTGTAAGGGATAGTAAATTATCTAAATCATAAGCTAAAATATTTTTGTAAACTGGGAAGTGGTAGATACATGAATACTATATTTAATGTTAGTTAAGGCTGAATATGTTGTAAGACTATACTTAGGATCATGTATAATTACTGGGTCTGAAACTATGGAATGTGAACTGATGAAATTACCAAGTATAAACATATACTAAATGAAAACTGAATAACTGAGTACAAGGTCATGGATAATCTAAAAACTAAACATAAATTGAAACATAAACTGAAGACTGTGGGAGCTAACAATAACCGACATGCCCCAATCTGAGCTAATTGGAGTCCACCCTGTAACCCCAGTTAGAAGGGTGCTAGTACCTTTGTTATATCTTGGGTTTTGACCCTTAGAACTTTTCTTGGAATTCCATTCTCCGGACCCAATTAGACTCATGGGTACGAGCCATATGTTGGGGTACGAGTGGTATGGTCCTATCGTATGTTGACCAGTGTTGGTTGGTGGGATAAGAGTCGTATGGTTGGCTATGAGTCATATGTAGTACTCGTACAGGGGACAATATTCTATCCTCTTAGTATTCTATTCTGCCAGGGATACAGATGAAAGGTACGGATTGTATGCTTTAGCTATGACTTGGTTGGATGAGTCATATATTGGACACTGTTGGGTCCATGAGTTGGGGTAGAATATGAGTGGTGGGTACCACTTGTATTGAAAGGGTACGACTCGTATAGGTTAGTCGTATCCTTGTGATAGAATTTTTATGCAACCTAAGTGGGGGTAATCTGGACATTTCCCTAATTACCCTAATAGGATCCCATGACTTCTAGCCTATTTAGTAGGCTATTTACTTTATTATTTCACTCTTTCAAACTTAAATACTACTCCTAAGCAATCTAAAATCCTCGTAAAAGCTTTGGGGAAAGAAAGCTAGGGTTTCATCTTGAGGACTAATTTGGGGCTTGCTTTATTGATTTCCTTCCATCAATTCTTTGATATAAGGTATGTTCTCTTCCCTCATTGTTAGTTCCAACTGAAGGCATGATTTTACTATTGTCTTCATGATTTTATTGTTGAATGCTTTTGGGTTTTCAAATATGATTTGGGGGGTTTTGCTTATAAATGGTTGGTTATGGTTTCCCATGGTTTTAATCATGCCTTTCTATGCATTAATTGTGGTTTTGGATATTGGATTATATGGGAATGGTTGAAGGTAATTGGAATTGGTTTTAGATATATATTATGGCCCCAATGTGTTTGACAAAATGCTTATAAAGATATGTTAATTGCATTGGCCTCTTTAAAATGGAACACTTGCTTGTTTTAAACCTTGTAAATGATTTATGCATGGATTAAATGGTATGGCAAGGTAAATGGATAAATGGTTACACTTGTAGGGTACGAATTCCCCAAAGTGTATTTAATATGGTAATTAGAAGGGCTCCTAAGGTCCCCTATACCTACGTATGGTTGGCTATGGATAGTACTTGCAAGTATGGTTGGTATGACGATACCACCACAAAATGGGCTTGGTTAATAAATGATAAATGGATTGTTTGAAAACGGTTTTTAATTGGGCATTAAAGGTGGAGGTATAGCTAAGCCATGGAAAGGGGAGGTATAGCTAAGCCGTAGAAGGTGGAGGTCCTGGGGGGCCCAAAATTGGAAAATCATATTTCTCGGTATGAGGTTGGCCTTGGTGGATAGTGTGCATGATTTCACACCTCATATTAGGTGGATGTACTAGTCATCCCAACGGGATAATTCCTTGGTCAAGCGGCTACATGCACTAGGGCCCTTTTAGTAGGGGGAGCTGAACCCATATTGCCCGTGGGTGCTTTAGGATGGCAAAGCTACATATCCAAGGCAAAGATTTTAAATACATGCTAAACCCAGATTCCCTTTCCCAGCACTTATATAGTATATATATGTATGGTTATACGTATTATGGATGGTTTTACTTAGTTTTATAAATGGCATTAGTTTATCCTTATCCGGAGTTCATGCTAGTGACCGCTTGCTAACCCGTCTACTAGCAGTTGTATACCCATACTATGCAAGAACCAGCCATTTTACTCCTCCTATCTAGCACCCAGTTTTGGTATCAACATTTGGACTGAAGTGATAAGCTTCCATCCTTTTGGTAGGCTCTATTTCATGTTATGGACATCTTTGGTCATTTTTATTTTATTATGGATATTGGTTTTGTCCATGGTTGGGGGCATGTCCCAACCAGATATTCTTACTCTTTGGGGTAAAAGCTTTGTGGTACTTTTGGGGGTTGGTATAGGTAGGATCGGTATTGGTATTTCTCTTGGCATTGGTATTAGTGTTGGGGCTTACAACCTTGGACAATATTGTTGGTTATTCCATTATATTTCATTTTGGGATTGATTATCCTATTATGTTTTGGTATTCTCTTTGGTTATGGCCTGGTTTATGGCCTTTGGTTTTTCTTGGTATGGTTGTATGGTTGATTTGGTACGGGTGGACTCGGTTGGGTCGGTCATGGTTATGACCCTTTCCCAGAGTCTTCATGATAGCATGCCCATTATGTCTAGGCCCTATTTTGGGTCGTGAAAACCTTTCCAAGGGTACCAACACTGGTTGGCGTGGATCCACTAAACTAGTTGCCCAAAGGACTAGGGGGTGTCAATCCTCTACTGGAGGGTGACCCCTCATAACCTATGGTGGAAACATACTTCTAGAACTTAGGGACTTCTACTAAAGGTTTAAGTCCTTAACTAGCGGGTGAGCCTTTATCCCTAGGTTCACTCGATGCTAAGTACTACTCCCAACTAAATTTACACTGATAACTGATATATGCTTAACTTGGTAATATTTTGAATTTAACAGCATAAGAATGACTAGAATGGCTCATAAAACCTAAATTGATGTATGCATGGATTTCCTAGGTATTGGGTGTTCATAACCCACCAGCTCTGTGTATGCAACTAGAAATGATAGTATTGAAAATTGATCATAGTAGGGAATTTCATGAATAAAGCCCAAAAATTGAACAACAGATCATAATGGACATGATGGCTAAATTTTTAACTAAAACATTGATTGGTTGAAAATTTGGGAGCTCACTAGTACTATCTGGCTGAATTCTAAAGTTGGATAACTAACATAATACTAATTTTTGAATCTAGATATCTTCTATGGTTAAGACTGATTTAGACTAGGAGTAAGGACTCAACTAAATTCACAATTTACACAATATGAAAAAATTACCTCATGGAATAGGCATATTCGTGAAACTTCAAATTGTAAGACTAGATTAAAAGATGGAAAACTATTGGAGCTAATCTGTCTAGCTATATGGACTGATTCATACTGAAAGATTATAACTTAAATTAAGTATCCCTTAAACACTCCTTGTCAGAAGTGCTAATGACATTAGAGGGAAAAGAATTTTGGTCATGTAATGCCCTAAAATCTCATTCTCAGGACGCCACACGGTGCTCCGAACCACAAGTAGTCCTGATCTAACCCTGGCTACGTTATACTAAGTCTGGGTCTCAACATAGGGGAAAATATGATTATAAAATCAAAATAATGTGGAAACTCTTATCCGAAACATGCTAGAAGTATTGGTAAAACAATACTGAAAAATATGAATTCTGAATTGAATGTCTAAAACTGAATCTAGTAGTCCGACAAGCCTCTACTATCTGAATATAGAGAGCACTAGGACAGGCCCCCACTAATTCAAACTGTTGAAATGAATAAAGGAACATCTACTAATAAATTGAAAGTATGAATAAATAAGTCCCCAAACTACGAGGACACACCAACTGCAGGGATGTAAATGAGATGCTCGGGAATCACTCACGCTACTGAGACTCAGCACCTGAACCTATATTTTGAGACAATGTAGCATACAAACATGTATGTGGATCAGTACTTTGAGGATGTACTCTGTATATGGGGGTGTATGAAATAAGTAAGCAAAATCATCACTGTTTATGAAAGCATGCATGCTAAATGTAAATGGCTCACGTAAGCTTGAGTTAATTTAAAAGCTGAAGATCATAATAAAGAATAATAAAGCATATAGTATAATCTTGTTAGGCATAACACTTAGTTCTAAAATCTTTATTTTGTTCTTATTCTTAAATCATATGTGAAAACTTATTCTACAAGGGAATTATTTCAAAGCTTTAGGGAATATATTATCAACTGTTAGACTATTGGGAGAATACTTTTAAAACTATTTTGAAAATCTTTACTATTAGGGAGATTTTCTTAACCAACATAAACCATGTGAGCTACGTGGAGTCTAACATTTTGACCTCCTAATAAAGAAACCTCATATTGGGAGAGGTGTCGTACTCTTTCCAGGGAGTATAACTGAATCCAGGTAATTGATCACAAGCTAAAATTGTTATCCATATAGAAATAGGAAAATCTGATAATCTGTACCTACGTTGGCTACGTAGTTTTGTTAAAGATAGGGAACGCTAATGCCACACTTTTCGTTCGGTGCTAAATACTACTCCCTTTTAAATCTGCATGCTTAATCCATTGGAAATCCACTTTTAAAACTAACATAAGGGATATGGAAACCAATCATGTATTTATATGAGTAAATCTATAAATAAAGCAAATCTGAGTTTTGTAAACTATAATATCTATAAAGTAGATTCCAAAGTTCAACCAGTGATCAAAAGATCAAAGCTTTTCTGAAAAACTATAAATAACCTGTTCATAAGATGTATAAAGCATCATCTTTCTAAAAATCATAAAATCAATCTTGAGAAAATAATCCATGCTTTAATTTCATGTTAAAATATCATAGTATTCATGCTTGGTAATGTAAACATTCATAACTTAACTTAAAATCTGAAAATTTCAGTAATATGCATGAAAGTATGAACATAATCATGTAATTTAACTTCTAAATCATTGGAAATCTCATAAGCTTGTAAACGACATTAATGGGCATAAACCCTAACTTCAATTTCATGAAAACTCATATAAAATCCAGTAAATTCGTAATTAAAATAAGTTTTGAGTACAAGAATGAAAGGAGTATCATTGTTCATAACCCCGCATACCTTGCTGGATGATCTAGATGCTAGAACATAAATCTTGGATCTTTATTGATGTTTTGGAGATGACTTTGGAGTTCTTGAATTGGAGATTCACAATCTTGTGTTATCTTGTAGGATTAATGGAGAAATTTTGGATTTCTTGGGGAGGAAGTTTGATGAACTAGGGTTTGCTTTTAAGAGAAAAGTGATGAAATAAGTATAAAGTACCTTAGTATATGATTAATGAGGTGTTTAATACGGATTGGGGCCGTGGGGATTGACCAAAATGCCCCTATTCATCTCTAATTCGAAGCTGGAAAATGACCCAATTTTTGATTTTTGGCCTTGGCGCAACGCGCCACTATCGTGCCAAGCCACTGGAAATTGCCAACTGGGAATATGCATGGTGGCGAGATACGGTGGTATCGCATTGCCATTTTGGATGGGACTTGGAACCTTGGCGCGGTGCGCCAATATCATGGACCTTCACTGGAATTGGACAATTAGAAATTTGGCTCTCTCCGCGATGCGTCAATATCGCAGATGGCCACTGGAAATTTACAATCATCATTTAAATCTAATATATGACGCGCTATGGATCAAAATGACGGTGTTTTACGGCTGGAACTTAAAATAGCCATAACTTTTTACCCGATTATCGGATTTATGTGAATCTTATATCATTGGAAAGATAATTCAATTTCCTACACAATGAAAAGTCAAAATCTAAAGAATTCGATGTTAAATAATTAGTATTTTTTAATGAAGCTATCCCTTATCATTTAGGGGCAAATTTAAGCTAGACAAATCGTTGGGTATTATAATACCTCCCCTTTGGGAAAATTCATCATCGAATTTAGCTAGTTAAGCTGAAATATCTGAGGAATCTGTGAATATAAGGTAGCATGCACAACTTAAATAAACTGTGAATCTGAATCTAAATCATTTTGAGCTTTTGAGTAATCTTTGAGTGCATGAACTTACATGAGGACAACTATTTTCTTGAATATCTGATTAGAAAAGAATTAAATTAAGGAAGAGTATTACCTCTAGCTGCATCTGTGTTTGTGGAGAAAAAGTGAGGGTACTAGGCTCGCATGTCTTTCTGCTCCCAAGTGCCGCCCTCAACCGGCTGATTCTGCCAAAGAACTTTGACCAAGGGAACTTCTTTGTTCCTTAGTCTATGGATCTGGTGATCTAAACTCTCAACTGGAGTCTCTTTGTATCAAAGGTTGTTCTAAATAGCTGATCTTTCTATAGGAAATACAATGGTGGAGTCACCGATGTACTTCTTAATCATAGAGACATGGAACATAGGATGAACGGCTGACAAGTCTGCGGGAAACTCAATCTCATAAGCTACTTTCCCAACACGACACAGAATTCTATAAGGGCCAAAGTACTGGGGACTAAGCTTCCCCTTTTTGCCAAATATCTTCACCCCTTTCATGGGTGAAATCTTTAAATATACTATATCACTAACCTTAAACTCGAGGTCCCTACTTCTCACATCTACATAGGATTTCTGATGACTCTGGGCTATTTTTAATCTTTCTCTAATCAACTTAAATTTCTCCATAGCTTCAAACACTACGTCAGGCCCAAGCAAAGCAGCCTAACCCATTTCAAACAAACCTATGGGTGATCTATATCTCCTTCTATAAAGAGCCTCAAATGGAGCCATCTGAATGCTATAATAATAACTATTATTATAACCAAACTCAATCAATGGTAAATGCTCATCCCAACATATCTTCTAGAGTTTAGATGGTCCTCTTTGCTTGACCATCTGTCTGAGGGTGGAAAGCTGAGCTACGGTGTACTTGGGTGCCAAGACCCTTCTAAAAAGCTCTCCAAAACTGGGAAGTAAATTGAGTACCCCTATCTGAGATGCTAGACAAGGGAACCCCATATAATCTAAATAACTCTCGGATATACATCTTAGCATAATCCTCAGCTGTATAAGACGTCACTACAAAAAAAACCGCATTTAGCAAGAGACCAATAACGTTGCTAATCAACAAAAATCCGTCGCTAAATCTTTTTAGAGATGGATCAGCAACAAAATATTATTTGTTGCTATATTGCGTGTTTTTAACCATTTAGCAACGGAAAAATAAAATCCGTTGCTAGATTTGCGATAGAATAGAGACGTCCTATATCAGTTGCTATATTTTAGCAACGAATATATTCGTTGTTATATTTATAAGTGTCATTACTAATTTCAAGTTGTATTTCATCATTTTGATTATTTGCTAACCAAATATTTCATTGCTAGTCCGTCACTAAAAATTCCCAATTTATGTGACAAAAAATATTTTCCTCAATCAGTTGCAAATGTTTTAGTTTGGCAATGAGTAATTTTGTCGCTAAATCTATCGTCATTACTTTTATTTCAATATCTTTTTATTTGTATTTTGAATATTAATAGAATATTATAAAATTCTTATAATACCCAATATTCATATAAAAAAAGCCACATAGATATAGATAGCAAAATCTTCTTATAATATCCAACATGCATGTAAAAGAACCCATATATAGATAGAAAAAGTCTAAACATCCTCTATACCAAACATAGCAACATATAAACACATAAGTATGTCCAAAACATCCTCAATACCTCCATCCATCAAGTGTAATTTTTTGTTGCACAATTTTAAACATTTCAACAAAATAAACCATAACAAACCAACATAATAGACTATAAAAAACCAATGCACTGATCGTCAAAAGTATCACAACTGATCAAGATCATTGCAATCATCATTTAAAGAATCAAGATAGTCCAAAGAAGTAGACGGAGGTGTGAAAACTGATCATGAAGAAACCAACTTCTGTACCTCTTCAATGACAATAGGAAAAAATTAATTTTGAAGTGCGGGAATCAATCACTTCACAAACTCATCCAAATCCAAATCTGCAGCTGGTACCGATTCATGTGAAGCTGAAGATGAAGTCTTTCCACAAGAAATACACAGAGTTTGGCCGTAGTAGCCTTTGGCTTCAGATCCAAGACCAAATACTCTTCACTTCTTTTCTTCTCCGGCAGCTTGGTAATAAGCATCAATTTGATCAATAAGAACTTTTGATAATGTTTTTTCTCATAATATTTCTTCAAATCTTTCCTGTAATAGTGGAAGTCAAATTATAAAGGATTGTATTTACAAATGATTAGATACCAAAAAGTACTTTAAACTAAAAAATGAGAATTAAGTATACTACTACATTAAGATTTAATCTTACATGGACGATTTGGGAACGTTCATCAACGAAAGATTTTCCATCATTACCATATGTGTGAACATGTGAATGTAACTCACTTGGTGTCGGATCTCGACCCATTTCAGCAGCCTTTAATAAAGAAGTGTTGAGCATTGTACTAGAACAAAACTGCTGGAACATTTCATGTAAGCCAAAAATGTTTGTAAAGCCATAATTCAAGTGGAACGTAGTTGGTCATCAGGTAAATATTATTAGTCGCGTGGTCAGAACTATGCTATCCAATTTACATTGTTCTTACTAAGCAATGACTGGAAAGAGATTGCTGAATTTCATTGCATCAAAATTACTGAGAGGATATGCTAATAATGAACATTTGGAAATTTCCAGTCAGATTCTAGTGTGAAGGTTATATAAGATGAAAACCAATCACATAAATCAGATAAGTAATTTCCAAAATTATAAGGTCTTGATTCTACCCAATACATCTCGAAGAACATGTAAATATATGAATCCTCAGTAATATACCACTCTGTGACATATAAGCATAGTTTACATTATAGTTTTTCAGGTTACAAGATAACAACAGAACACAACATACCAAATACAAAACAGGAGACAAAAATAGTGAGAAATGATCAACATTTGAGATAAGCAGTAAACAGAAACGCAATAATAGCATAACGTTGAACTAAGTTTAAACTGTCTCACAACAAATTACAGTTTAATACTTGAAATATATACTTACAAGTCTCTTTCGGCACTCTTCAATTGAGATAGATCCTCCCGTGTGAGTTCCAGCAATGACTTCTTTGCCTCCACGACAATTCTATACATTTATTTTGGACTTTTCAACACACTTTGGATCTGCCCAAAGTCGCTGCCAGCTTTCCCAGACATCTTCATGTATAAAATCTTGCCTAATCCCTTTTTCTTTGATTTTAGCAATGAAATTTCTATACACAGTTGCTGCCTTACTCTGCCAGTGTTTCTTTACTACAGCATCAGTAATGGAAGAATCCCAATAGAAGTGTTTCTAAAATAAATTTCCAAGATAACACATTAATATTGTATTTATAAATATAAGTACACTTTACAAAATCAATTATGATGAAGATGTATACCTTGAATTCCCCAAAATAGCAATCGTTTATGTCACATGAAACACCTTTCCAATTGACTCCATTGTGATCAAGTTCACTTTTGAAAGACTCGTGTATCCTATTGGAGCATGCTTTAGAAGGTTGCAATCTATATCAATGTGAAGAAATTATTTAGAGGTTACTATAAATAAAAAATAATATATAATAATAATAGACAAGAAATGGACTAACCCTACAGAAGTTATAATAACAAGGGTCTGAACATGGCTCCGACTGGAATTACTTTCTCTATTTGTGTTGGTACGAGATATGTCCTCACCTACTTTGTTGGTTTGTGAAGACGTACCTATAGTTATTGGGTTAGTCTGATTTGGAGTAGTAGGAGACGTAGTACCATGATTAGAAGTTGGAGCACCTACGCCACCAGCTATTTGTGGCGCAACTGTAGGAGTGAGAATAGTTGGCATGTTTGCAGTATGAACATGCATATTAGTCCCAGCTGCTGACTTGCCCGCACGCCCTATGCTTTCTTGACCTGTACCTCTTCCTCGAGTCATATCTATTAAAAAAATTATACCTGTTAAAGTGGAAAGAAGATGTAAATTTTGCACAAAAAGTCACAACATCATATAATATTCTAATTTTGAAATCCTATCCAACAAAATACCTCACAGCAACATACCTCATTGGCATTCTGGAATCCCATGTAACATTGGAATACTTACAACAAGAACCAAGAATAGATCAAGAACCACCAACATAATAAGAACCACCAAAATACTCACAACAAGAACCACCGAAAGATCAAGAATCACCAACAGAACCTCCAAAATACAACAAAATACTCCCATTATAATTCTTCCCATAAGAACTCCTCCCAAATGAAGAACCAACAATAGAACAAAAACCACCAACAAAATCACCAAAATACTCATAACAAGATCCACCAACAGATCATGAACTACCAACAGAACCACCAAAATACTACAAAATACTCCCATTGTAATTCTATCCACAAGAACTCTCAAATGAAGAACCAACAATAGATCATCAACCAGAAAAAAATAAAACATATATATATATATATATATAGACAGAAAGCAGACCAGAAGTTGATTATGTTTAACCATTCTCAAGGATGAAGTTGATTGGTTAAGATACTCACCTATTTGGTTCTTAGAGTAGATGTACCTTCTCTTGTTCTGTTGGTCTGATTTAGAGCAGTCGGAGATGATTCGGGAGTTGTATGGTTGCTACCATCACCAGAAGTTTGAACCGTTGATCTAATTTGAGAAATCAATGGTTGAACTTAATTTATATTATTTTGACCACCTATGACATCAGCTTGAGAAGTAACAATAGCAGGAGTGGGAACATTAGGTACGTTTGTAGTAACATCATTATTACTCCTATTTGCAGACTTGCCTCCACGCCCTGTTCTTTTGCGACCTCGACCTCTAGCCATATCTATAAAAATAACTGTATTAGTTAAAGTGGAAATAATATTTAAACTTAATAATACCAAAAGAAGCAAACAACAATATATAGATAAGGTATTAGAAAATATAAAAACACAGTTGTAGCCTAAAAAATGAATGAGAAATGAAAGAGTCAAAAATTGAGAAGTAGAGCATAAAACCAGTTGAAGCAACAAGTTTCGTGTAAACAACGAGACAAATAAAATGATACTAGTTCGACAAAATGGCTGCTCACAAAATAAAAATAAGATACAATAGCATATTTTTTATCAAGCACTAATTGCTATCTGTGTCTTCTTCCAAATCTTCCTCTTCATCTTCCTCAGTTTCATACTCTTCTTCTGTAGCATCCTCTTGGTTGTAATGATGTTCTTGTAATAAACCATCATCAGTGACTTCATCCATTTCAATTAAGCCACCATTTGCATCATGTAAGTGTATGCTTTCATCTGTGGAAACACTCATGTCTATCTCGTAGACTTGAATTTCTTCAACTTGAAATGAAATATTTAGTTCTACAGCTATATCAATTTCCTCATCAGGTAATTCAACAACATTTTGAGGTTTCATCTTCAATACACCTACCCAATCATCCTTGTCCTTTTTCTTGCTAGGATAAGACATATAACACACTTGAGTTGCTTGCATTGCCAGAATAAAAGGTTTATATTTTTTATATCGGTGATGATAGTTAATATCAACCAATTTATACTGATTATGCTTTTTAACACCAACATCCATAGTTGGGTCAAACCATTCACATTTGAATAGTCAATTCGCTTTAAAGGTGTTTCGCAGTATTCCACTTCTATAATCTCTTTTATCCGCCCTAGAAATCACCAAAAGTTAGATCTGAAATACAAACTCCACTGTTCATTGTTGATCTTGCACTACCATGAAAATACGTATGAAACTTGTATCCATTAACAAAATACATCGAATGAGATGTAGCGCCTATCAATGGTTCACGAGCAAGACTATATAAGAATCCATTCTCAATATGATTCAGCCGGATCTATTTAGAAGACTATAAAATTTAGTTCAATTTCATAAGTTAATTTAAGTGCATAATTGTATAAAAGATCTTAATTTTTGAAGCCTTAGATATTGTTTGAACCATATAGAGAAATTTGCTTCAAGGCTCTCATTTATTTGATCTTGAGAGACATTTAGAAATTCTTCTTACAAACGTTGCACAAACATACTTCATTTAAAGAAAAAAGATTTCAATTTCAAGTCATAATTTATGAATATGCTTATAAAATTAAGTTGATACAACTATCTTTGTTACCTCACATATGGCTCAACCTCTTCACAATTTAGCAAAATGTAAGTTTGGGCAGCGTTGATTTCATGAAAAGTTAGATTCCTCTTTTTTGATTCTCCCCATATTAGTCCGGGATGGGTGAATATTGATAAATTTCCTTCAACTTTGTCCACAATACCACCATCATCATTTTGATCCACATTATGATTGCGTGTCATGACATATGGTTCTAAATAATGAGAAAACAATAGTGTTTACTCTGTCATTAAGTAAGTTTCACATATAGAACCCTCAACACTTGCATTATTCCCAATTATTCTTTTAAGACTTCCAAGATACCTAAATAGAAAAATGGATAAACCATCATATTTGAAAAGTAAATAACAACATTATTCTCACAAGTTAAACTTGAATTTTTGCATTACCTTTCAAAAGGATACATCTATCCATATTGTACAGGTCCAGCAATCTTTGCTTTATATGAAGGGTGCACAGGCAGATGTTCCATTAAGTTAAAGAACCAAGGCGGAAAAATACATTCTAAGTTGCACAAGATTTGTGGAATATCTCCTTGTAATCTCTCCATTTCATCCACTCGGAGAGTAGTCGATGTAAGATCTTTAAAGAATAAGCTCAATTCTGTAAGTGCCTTCCATACATTATTTGGAAGTAGTTCATGAAAATCAATAGGCATCAAACGTTGCATGAACACATGACAATCATGACTCTTCATGCCAAATAACCTTTTCACAGATGTGTCTGGGCATCTACCCTAATTTGAAACATACCCATCTGGAAATTTTAAGTCTTTCACCCAATTAAACAAGATTATGCTTGCTTCCTTGTCTATTGTATATACAGCTTTGGGATATTTTCCAAAATCATCCTTTGCCAATTGAGGTCGATCATAGTAATTGATCATATCTAGACGAGCTTGTGGATTGTCTTTGGTTTTCTTATCAATATTGAGGACCGTATTAAATACATTATCAAAGAAGTTTTTCTCAATATGCATAACATCGAGGTTATGTCGAATCATATTAGAACTCCAATAAGGTAAATACCAAAAGATGCTTTGCTTTTTCCATCCATAAGAACTACATATTTGTTGATTAACATCTTCTGCATCTAACGTTGTTACTTTTCTTATCCCTAAATCACAAATTTGATTCAATATTTCTTCTCCGGTTCTATAAGGTGGTGGTGATCTTTTGACAGTTAGACCTTTAAAATTTTTTTTACGATCTCCCCTAAATGAATGATATTGGTCAAGGAACATTCTGTGACAGTCAAACCATGATGTTTTCTGACCATGTTGTAATCTAAAGGATCGTGTTTCCTCCATAAAATAAGGACAAGCAAACTTGCCTGCAGTACTCCATCCTGATAAGATAGAATATGCAAGAAAGTCACTGATTGTCCACATCAAAGCTGCCCTTCATTAAAAATTTTATTTTTTGGAGATATCAAGTGCTTCTACACCTGTCTTCCACAACAACGTCAATTTCATTATTAGAGGCTGCAGATAAACATCAATTTTATATTTGGAATTATTTGGCCCAAGAACAATGACAGTAAGGAACATATAAGCCTCTTTCATGCACATCCCTGGAGGTAAATTGTACGGAGTGATAATTACTAGCCATGATGAATATTTTCTCCTAGACTGACTGAGTGGTTTGAAACCATTAGTACATAACCTCAAACTAACATTTCTTGGTTCATCGATAAAAAAAAGATGACTTTCATTGAAGTTCTTCCGAGCTTCAGAGTCTGATGGATGACGCATTACTCCATCCTCTTTTATATGTTAATGATACCATGTCATGTAAGCTGCTGTAGTATGGGATGCATATAATCTCTTTAATCTAGGAATCAAAGGAAAATAACACATCCTTTTGTAAGGGACCAATTTCCTGTTACGATAGCCAACTCGATGCTTATACCTCTCTTTGTCACAAAATTTACAAGAGGTAAGATGTTCATGGTCTTCTCAATACAACATACAACCCGATTCACAACATTCAATCTTTTCAACCGGTAAACCTAAGCTACGCACTAGCTTCTTATTCTGATAATAACTATCAACTAATAGGTTATCTTCCGGTAAAGACTCTTTAAGCAATTGCATCATTTGGTTAAAACCCCTCTGTGACATATTATTTTCCATCTTATTATTTAACATTCGAGAGATTACTGCAAGTTGAGACAGGGAAGAACCAGGATACAATTTTGCATCAGTAGAGTGCAACAATTCATTAAATTTTTGGTACTCTAAATTAGGCTCCTCCTCCATCGAAGTTTCATGTTCCTCCTCAATTGAAGGTTCATACAGATGAGATGGTCCAGATTCAATATTGCTGTAACCATAGTTAAAGTTGGGATCGGCAGAATCCAAAATCATTTGTCGATATAGATTATCATATCCTAATTCAAGTTGAGCACCATTGATCAAATCATTACCAAAAGAAATCTCACCTATCAGATCTGCTTCCCCTTGATGTTTCCAAACAAAATAGTCCTTAAAAAATCCATCATGAAGAAGGTGATATCTAACCATTTCAACATCCTTGTATTTAATGTTGCGACATTTTTTACTTGGACATCTAATATTGTTACCACTCAAGGAATTTTGTTGAGAACATGCAAAGAGGATAAAGTTATTGACACCAGTAATGAATCTAGAGTTTATAGCCCCTCGGCCATCCAACCTATCATACATCCATCCACGCTCTAGATTATTCATATTCCTATTAATGTCGACATAAACAACATAGTTTGAGCTTTATATTTTAGTAATGCATACATCCAGGATTACCACTAAAGTGAAGAAATAATTAAATATCTTAGGAAACTAGAATATATCTTTCAATTTTTACAAGGAAATAGAATATATCAGTCATTTTTCTTCTAAATAAACAAGAAATCACAAACACAACATATCATTCATTGTCCTTCTTAATAAGTGTTAGCGAAAAAGTTTAATTACATACAAAATTGAAACTTCTATCATTACAACCATAAGGCACGAGGCAAAGCTCCCGACAACAAGATTAAAACATCAAATTTTAGCAAAGTACATACCTAAAATCTAAACATTAAACAAAACCTAAATATAAGTTGCAACTTTGTTGGCAAAAATTAACAAATAAAGTCTACAGCTTTAACACAAAGTTACATCACAAAAGTTAATCGGATTTAAAGCAAATCCTCAATCGATAAGTAAGAGAAAATAGAGACAGTTTCACGAATAATAAAGAACACAAACGGCAATAGAGAAACATATGAAAAACTAATCAAAAATTATTTAAAAGGAAAAATGTTATAGTACCAGATATATGCTAGCTCACTTTCTGGTACTTGTTGGTATCCTTAGTGGATCTCTCTGAAAACTCAAAATATAACATCACAATCAGATTAAGAAAAAACAACAACATATACCAAATGTGATCCCACAAATGGAATATTTGGAAGGATAAAGGCTAAACAGTCAACACAACAAAACAGAAAATGATTATGACAATTACACAATTTCAAAGGAACATAAAACATACTACATTTTATTGTTTACAGAAAATCAAAACAATAGTAAGCAAAAGTGACTCAACTGCTCTATGTTTTCTAATATTTTCAACATGCAACACACTAAGTACAACCTTACGTAAACCTGTACATAAAAAAGACAAAACTAAACCAGACAAATGAAAAATTTGTTGAAGAAATCAGAGATTAACGAACCTGGAACAGAAGATACAAAAAAAAACATAGATAGAAGTTAAGAGGAAAAATATTATTCCCATTTCGATTAAATAACCACTAACACAATGTTTTAACACAAGAACCGAACAAAGAAAATTGAAAAAGCTCAAAAAAACCATAAATAGAACTTAAAATAAAAAATCAAAAACCCTAACATAATCAGTGTATGCAAACCACTGAAAATTAAAGCACAACCAAAAATTTTGTTGAAAAAATTTCAGATTCATAGACATGCAACATTGGAATATAAAAAATCCCATAAAAAATAATTCTGATAAAGAAAATACGGTTCCCATTTTGAGTAGATAACCATTTATCGAATTTTTTAACACAATAATCGAAGAACCCTAAGCTAAATAGCTCAAAAAACCCTAAACATATCATTAACACGTCACTTCTAACATAGAAATTAAGAAATTAAAAGAGGAGAAACAACTAAAATTATGAGATATAAAATCTAACCTCTAATTTAGATTCAAAATTCACCGATTGACACTCTTTTCGACTGATATTGAGCGATTAGGGAGAGAAAAGGGCAAGGGGACTGTTTTTGGAGAGAGAAGCGGATGATGTTATGTTTTGAGAACAAAGTGAAATAAAAGACATAGCCCTAATATTAGGTTGGTAGGGTGACGGATTTAGCAACGAATATATAATCCGTTGCTAATCATTAATTAAATATATACCATATATATTATTAAAAAAGATAAAATACTTCCAACGACAGTATTTTCATTGCTATTACCATATCCACCATGTCAAAAAAAATTCTCCCCATTTTTTTGCTAATTTTGTCACCAAAATAACGGTGCCAATATTTACAGCCAAAAATTAGCAACCAATTTTATATTCCGTTCCCATTCCATCTCTAATTAGGCTATTAATTTTAATTTTGTTTATTTAGCGACAAAATTTTTATTTCGTTGCAATTCCTTCGTTAATTAGCGACGAAAAAGCCTTTGTTGCTATAAATACATTGCTAAATGCTGTTTTTTTGTGGTGTGTGTGAACTAGCAAGAAATGCGCTGACTTAGTCAATCTGTCTACAATAACCCAAATTGAATTATGATGACATTACAATTAAGGTAAAACAGTTACAAATCCATATTCACCTCTTCCCACTTCCAAATGGGGATACCAATTTCTTGCAACATACCACCAGGTCTTTGGTGTTGCACCTTAACCTATTGATAAGTTGCACATTTAGCTATGAACTCTGCTATATCTTTCTTCATGCCATTCCACTAATAGATTTCCCGTAAGTCATGGTATATCTTGGTAGCTCCTGGATGGATAGAATAATGCGTACCATGCATCTCTGCCATAATTATCCATCTTAACTCATCAACACAAGACACACATAATCTATTCTGGTATCTTAACACACCATCTCCCCCTTAGGAGAAAACCTCTACTTTTTGGTCTTTAACCGACTCCTTTAGTTTGACTAAACTAGAATCCTTATCTTGCTTCTCCTTCACTTCCAAAACTAGAGAAGATTCAGAACTACATTGAATCCAAATATTCCCTTCAGCTGAATCAACCAACCTAACACCCAATCCAGCCAAATGATGAACTTCTCGAGCTAACTCTTTCTTATCATTCTCCACATGAACCATGCTGCCCATAGACAACCTACTAAGGGCATCTGCCACTATATTGGCCTTTCTCAGATGATACAACACACTTATATCATAGTCCTTCAATAACTCCAACCACCTTCTCTAATAGCGATTCAACTCCCTCTGAGTAAACACATACTATAAACTTTTGTGGTCTTTTAACACATCAACATGCACACCATACAGATAATGTCTTTATATTTTCAAAGCAAACACCACAACAGCTAATTCCAGATCGTGGGTTGGTAATTATTTTCATGAGGCTTCAACTGTCTAGAGGCATAGGCTATGACCTTACCTCTCTACATCAATAAACAATCCAAACTAACTCTAGAGGCATCTCAATAAACAACAAAACTATCTGTACCATCAAGTAATGCTGGAACTGGGGCTGAAGTGAGTCAAGTCTTTAACTCCTAAAAACTCTTCTCATAGGAATCTGATCATAGGAACTTAACTTTCTTTTGGGTCAATCTAGACATAGGAGACGCAATAGAAGAGAAACCTTCCAGAAAACGGTGGTAATAACCAGCTATACGGCTTTTGTCTGATGGACAGATAGGTCTAGCCCAATTTCTTATGGCTTTTGTCTTTTGGGGATCAACTCTAATGCCATCGGTGGAAATAATATGACCGAGAAAGGCTACTGACCTTAGCAAAAATTCACACTTGCTGAATTTGGCAAATAATTGATGGTCTCTAAGAGTTTGCAAGACAACTGTAAGATGATCTACATGGTTATCCTTACTACGGAAGTACACCATGATGTCATTTATGAATACTATGACAAACATAGATACTATTTGAACACTTGATTCATGAGGTTCATGAAAGTTGCTGGGGCATTGGTTAGCCCAAAAGACATGACTAGAAACTCAAAATGACCATAACGGGTTCTAAAGAATGTCTTTGGAACAACTTATTCCCTTACTTTAAACTGATGATAGCTGGATCTAAGGTCTATCTTTGAGAAATAACTTGCACCTTGGAGTTGGTCAAATAAGTTATCAATTCTCGAAAGGGGATAGTTGTTTTTGATCATAAATTTATTTATCTAACAATAGTCAATGAACATACGGAAAGAACCATCTTTCTTTCACACAAATAGGATGGGAGCACCCCATGAAGAAACACTGGGCCTTATGAAACCTTTATCTAAAAGATCTTTGAGTTGATACCTTAACTCCTTAAGCTCTGCGGGAGCAATACGATAAGGAGGTATAGAAATAGGTTGAGTATCTGGGAGTAGGTCAATACCGAATTCTATCTCTCTATCAGGAGGTACCCCTAGGAGATCTTCCAGAAAAACATCAGGAAACTCATTGACTACATTGACAGACTGAATTGTTGGAGTCTCAAACTTAGTATCTTTAACTTGAACAAGATCCTATATACAGCCTTTGGAGATCAACTTTCTGGCTTTAAGATAAGATATAAAATGTATCTTGGGAGACACTGAATTACCTGACCACTCAAAGACTGGCTCATTTGGGAACAAGAATTTCACCACACGGGTGCGACAATCTATAGAGGCATAACAAGAACGGAGCCAATCCATATCAAGGATAAGATCCAAGTCAACCATATCTAACTCTATTAGTTCTGCTAATATGACTTTATGAAGGACAGTGATAGGAAACTTTTTATAAATTTGTTTGGCAATAACTGACTCACCTACTAAAGTAGACAACAAGAAGGGTTTAAGGATCTTTTCAGAACTTATCTTAAAATTCACAGTAACTAACAGGGTCAAATAAGAAAAACTCAAACCAGGGTCTAACAACACATAAACATCAAAATAAAAGGCACGAAGCATACCAGTCACAACATCAGGTGAATCCTTCTGCTCCTGATAGGATGGTAAAGCATAAAACTGATTTTGGTACTGACCGCTATAGGTACTAGATGATGTGCCCTAAGAAGGAGCTGGGCGACCTAGAGGAGCTGGTGCTTTATTAGCTTGAGTCTGAGAATGAATATCTATATTTCCCTGTCTAGCATGTGAGCACTCCTTGATTCTATAGCCTGGCTGACCATACCCATAACAACCTCTCCATCCCTCTAGACACTCACCAAGATAATTATTGCCATACCTAGCATACTGAGGATAGTTGGTCCTACCACTCACACTATTCTAAGATCTGGATATAGAAAACTTACCCCACTATTTTTGCCTGTTTTTTGATGTAAGAGCACTGGCTGAAGAAGGTGCAGACATAGATAAATAAATCTGGAACTGTGAACGATTTCCTCCTCCATACCTATTCTAACTAGGATCAAACTGCCCTGTTCTAGCCCTCTTATTTGCTCTCTCATATTCCTTCTCTTTTTCTGCCTTAATCTACTGTGCGTGCATCATCAATCTAGGAAGATCCATATCTCTAATAAGCATAGCAGTCCTATACTCCTTAACTACTAACCCAGACACATCGGTTATAAACTTACTCATACTTGAGCTAGGGTTAGCCATTTGTTCAGAGGCATACTTAGACAACTAGTTGAACTTGAGGCAATACTCTTTCACAGTCATTGAGCCCTGTTACAGGTTCATAAACTCTTCTATCTTAGATTCCCTTATCTTACGTAGGAAGAACTTATCTAAGAACGCATCTTGAAATACCTGCCAAGTCATGGGAGCTGTATTCTCCCCTCTACTCTTATTCCACGTCACTGCCCAATCATATTCAATATCCTTCAGCCCATAGGATGTCAATTCCACACTCTCTTCTTTAGAAATATGAATAATTTGAGTGATCTTCTTCACCTCATCTAGATACAACTGTGGGTCCTTACCCGCCTTTGACCCAAAGAATTCTGGCAGATTTATCCTAATAAAATCTTAGATTTTTCCTGCGACTATGTCCTCATCCTACTAAGGTGGGACTATAGCCTGATGGTTGCCCTGAACATTAGCTTTCACAGCTTGGGCTAGTCCCTGAAAGGTAGCCTAAAACTCTGCATATGACACATTCTCATTCAAAGGATCTGCGAGCAAAGTTGGCTGGTTATCATTTCTGCGGGCATTATCTCGATGAGGAGGCTTTTTTTGTCATATGAAAGCATGAGTTAAAAGAAGATAGAGATAATGAATGCACAATAGATCATGAAAAAGATATGATTTCCAAAAATGCTCCATAGCCTCTTGCTCATAGATATGGCGCGCTTCACACCGATGATCAAGACTCTATGTAACTTTGTCTATTTCCATAGGACTCTCTTAACGTTAGCTTTGATACAAAGTTTGTAACGCCCTGAAATATAGTTCCCGAGATACCACACGGTGCTCCGAACCACAAGTAGTCTTAAGCTAACCCTTGCTGCCTTCTGCTAAGTCTGGGTCTCAACATAAGGGAAAATATGAATATAAAATAATAATAATGTAGGAAATATTATATGAAACATGCTAGAAGTCTTGGTAAAACAATACTGAAAAATCTGAATTTCGAATAAAATATCTAAAACTGAATCTAGTGGTCTGTAAAGCCTCTACTATCTGAATCTAGAGTCACTAGGACAGGCGCCCAGCTGACTAAAACTTTCTGAAATAAATAAAGGAACAACTACTAATAAAATGAAAGTATGAATAACTAAGTCCCCGACTCACTGGCATTTGATGCTGGTAGCTAGGGAAAATATTAACCAACGTGATAGGCCACGCGGCGTGCCAAGATCGCATTGGTACACTATTTTGGGATTCCAAAGAAGCTTCAAACAAAGTCTGAAAAATCCAAAAGTTGTTCAGGAATACCTATTGACCTTCTTGACCATTAATTAACTAAAATATGGACATTTAAAGTACTTTAAATCATGAAATAAGATTGCCAACTTTTGAAGGCCTAAAATAAACTAAGTATGAATACTTTGCTAGAATTTTCTAAGTCAAGGACCCCTTAACAAGCTTAAAGGATTAAATTAAGCTAGGAATTTTGTGGGGTCTTATAATATATCCCCCTTGGGAACATTCATCCTCGAATGATACTGACTGAACTGAGCGTACTAGTAGGCTGAATCTACATAGTATACATGAACATCTGGGACATGACTATAGGACTGATATTACTGATATACTAAATAATCATACTGAATATCCATATCTGATGCATGAGCACATAACTGAGCTGGTTCATGAATACATAATCGAAAGTTCTGATAAATTGAGTTTCTCATATTGATCATGCATATCTGATGCATAAATACATGACTGAACTGACTAATGAACATATAACTGAATATGTAAAGGTAAATTATTCCAAGTTTGTAATATAAATCTGAGTATGAAACTAAATAAGCTTAAGAAAAACCATTACCTTGGGTTGAGTCTTGATTAGCAAAGAAGAGGTGAGGATACTTCGCCACATGTATGCTTCTTATTACCTAGTAGTTCCCTCAACGGACTGATTTCGCCAAAGAACTTTAACTGGAGGGACTTCTTTGTTCCTCAATCTGCGAGTCTGATAGTCAAGGATTTTGACTGGAATTTCTTTGAAAGAGAGGTTGTTCTGAAAATCTATGCCCTCTATAGGGACTACAACTGTTGGGTCACCTATGCACTTCCTTAGTAAGAAGACATGGAACACTTGATGGACTGAAGATAAATCTAAAGGCAATTTGAGCTCGTAAGCTACCTTGCCAAAGTGACTGAGAATTTTGAAGGAACCAACATATCGGGGACTGAGCTTTCCCTTCTTGACGAACCTCTTCACTCCCTTTATGAGAGATATTTTTAAATACACATAATCACCAATCTCAAACTCAAGATCCTTTTTGGGTATATCAACGTATGATTTTTGTAGGCTCTGAGCTATTTTAAGCCTCCCTCTGATCAACTAAACATTCTCTAAGGTATCGAATACTGGGTCAGGCCCTACAATTGAGGACTCACTCATATCAAACCAACCGATTGGAAATTTGCATCTCCTACCATAGAGAGCTTCAAATAGAGCCTTTTGAATGCTGGAATGATAGTTGTTGTTGCATGCAAATTCAATCAAAGGCAAGTGGTCATCCCAACTACCTTCAAAATCTATCGCACATGCTCGTAGCATATCTTTCAAAGTCTGAATGGTCCTTTCAGCTTGACCATCTATATGGGGATGAAAGGCTGTACTGAGGTGAACTCGAGTGCCAAGACCCTTTTGGAATACTTTCCATAAATAAGAGGTGAACTGGGTACCTCTATCAGAGATAATGGATAGTAGAACACTGTGTAATCTGACCAACTCTGTAGAGTTTGGCATAATACTCAGCTAAATATGAGGTATGGACTGGAAGGAAGTTACCTGATTTAGTGACCCTGTCTACGATGATCGAAACTGAATAATATTGATGACGAGTATGAGGCAAACCCATCACAAAGTCAATGATCACTTTTTACCGGTTATAAGTAGGGATACTTAACTCCTGCATAGACCTACTTGGCTTCTGATGCTCAATCTTAACCTGCTGACATGTTGAGCACTTAACCATAAATTCTGCAATGTCTCTCTTTATCCAAATCCACCAATAGATCTCCCTCAAATCATAGTACATCTTAGTGGCCCCTGGATGAATAGAGTAACGTGCACCCTGCACCTCTGCAAGAATTCACTTCCTCAAGTCATCCACACCTAGCATACATAAAAGACCCTGACAACGCTAAACACCATCTCCCCCTTGGGAGAAAACCTCTACCTTCTGCTCTCTGAATAACTTTTTCAACTTGAATAAACTGGGATCTCTATCTTGCTTTTCCCTTACTTTAGAAACTAGAGATGATTCTGAACTATTCTGAACCCACACACTACCTTTTACTGAATCAACTAAGTGGATACCTAGTTGGGAAAACTGATGAATGTTCTGAACTAATTTCTACTTACTGTCATCAATATGAGCAACTTTACCCATAGACAGTCTATTAAGAGCATCAGCCACTATATTGGCCTTGCCCAGGCGATATAAAATGCTCATATCATAGTCTTTCAACAACTCCAACCACATTCTCTGACAGAGGTTTAAGTCTTTCTAAGAAAACACATACTGAAGGATTTTCTGATCTATGAACACCTCTACATACACCCCATACAAGTAGTTCCTCTAAATGTTTAAGGCAAACACTACTGCTGCTAACTCGAGAGCATAAGTCGGATAATTCTTCTCATAAGGTTTTAAGCTGTTTGGAGTTGTAGGCTATGACCTTACCATGCTGCATGAGGACACAAGCCAAAACTACTCTGGATGTATCACAGTATACCACAAACCCATCTCAACCATCTGGAAAATTCAAAATTGGAGCTGAGGTGAGTCGAATATTTATCTTCTGAAAACTCTTCTCGTATTGATCTAACCACTGAAATTTGACTTTCTAATGAGTCAATATGGATATAAAGGATGCAATAGATGAAAATCCCTCAACAAACTGCCTATAATAGCCATCCAAACCCATGAAATTCCTGATAGATGGAGTTAGTTAGAGACATGTTCCTTCAACTCCTTATTCAGTTCAGTTAGAGGCTTTCAGACTAGATGTCAGATTAGATATTCAGATCTCATTATTTTTAGTATTTATGACTTATTTTGGTATTTTTATACCTTTTTCAGACATTTTGTTATCAGATGTTTATTTAGTTCGAACCTTATGGCCTTTCATATTCATGTTTCCGCAGTTTATAATATATTATGTAGTATAGAGGGACAGATATCAGTCATGGGTTAGCCTATGGTCATTCGGGGTCATGAGCATCGTGTAGAATTTCGGTTTAGAAAATTGGGGTGTTACATGTCAGGACTGAAAAATGTAGAGTCTGTTTGGACGTTGACTACTGGTGGAACTGGATGAGGCACCCTATTGATTTAGGTAACAAAAATGAGCTTAAGGACGGTTTCGCTGACTCTGAGAACCTGATTGGGGAAAATCTCTAACTCTGTGGCCTAGCTTGCTACATCCAAAACAAACATCACTGCTAGCCCTACAAATACTCTGATGGTTCTTCCCACAAGTATAACAAAGAGGATTGGTTTGGCCACTATTGACACTACCCTGAGACTTAGAGCCTGGCGCCCTATCTTTATTGCCATCTCTGAATTTTGGCACTGGAGCACTAGCTGAGGATGGAGCTGGAACTGAAGATTTTGGGGGAAACTAAGAATGATTCCCACTTTCTGACTTAGGCTGAGGAAAGTTCAAACTACCCATTCTAGCTCTCTTGTTCTGCTTCTCTGTCTCCTTATTCTTTTGCTCCACTATCTGCTGACCATGGATCATCAGCTTAGCCAAGTCTATCTCACTAATCAATAATGCGGTCCAACACTCTTTGACGATTTTATCATTTACCCCAGACACAAACTTACTTATTTGGGATCTGTTATCTGCCAATACATGAGGAGCGATCTAGCTAATTGAGTAAATTTGAGAGAATACTCTTTTACTATCATATTTTCCTGCTTCAGATTAATAAACTCTAACACCTTATCTTCTCTCATCCCTAGGGGAAATAATCTATCTAGAAAAGCAGTGGAAAACTCCTCCCATTCAATGGGCCCTACATCTATGGCCTTCTCTTCTTTCCACTGCTTAAACTAAGTGTGAGCCACATCCTGCAATTGATATGCAACTAGATCAGCACTCTCACTAGAAGTAACCCCCATAATATCAGTAATCGTTTGCACCTAATCAAGATATTCCTGAGGGTCCTCATCTAACTTAGACCCAAAAAAAAAAATGAAAGGTTCATTCGGGTGATGTCCCAAGTCCTGGAAGCAGTAGCATTGGCCATAGGGTTAGACAAAATGGTAGTTGGGCATTCATTATGGGCTACCACAGAATGAGCTAGGGTGGTGAATGATGCTCTAAACTCCATATGGGAGACGTGTTTGCTCAAAGGATTGGGATAGTCGGGTTGAGGAGCTGGCTGACCTCCCGTTACTCTTCCCTGAGTCGTCTTTGGAGGCATTTTATGTAGATAAAAGAGAAACTTGTATTAAAGTGAGAGTTTATCTGGAGCTTATGCTTACTCACATGAGATGAATACTGAAAAAAAGAAATTGTTCCTAAAACATCTCAAATCCTCCTATCCATAAGAGTGGCGCGCTACACACCCATGCACAAGACTCTACTAGATGGGGCTTTCAGAATTCCTAGGACACTGTTGAACCTTAGACTTTGATACCAAGTTATTAATACCCTTATTCTGTACCCCGGACACTACATGGTGCTCATAATCCCAAAAGACTACAAGCTAACCCATGACAGGTACCTACTGCAATAACTAAATAATAATATGGTATAATGCGGAATAATAGGCTAAAATTTCATAAGGTTCAATTGACTGAAATAAAATTGAAATAAAGTATCTTAATCCCAAAACTAAACAACTGTCTGAACATCGAGTCTGAAAAGCCTCTAACTAAACTGTTTGACTTGTGGAGTTAATGGGATAATCCCCCAACTAATTCCATCTACTGAAACACTAAATGTAATAAGATAATAAAATAAAAAAATATCCTCGAATGATGAGGACTCACTGCCAGTGCACTACTGCTAGCTGAATCTGAATCTATCTATGCGTGATCAGGAACTTGAGCGTTTGAACCTATGGTATAAAACACTATAGTGCAAGAGAAAAGTATGCATCAGTATGTGTGAATGTACTGGTATGCAAAGTGAGGTATGCTGAATACAAGGGTTCACATGCATGAACTATAGCTAACTAAATAACATGAACATGGCTAAGTGAGAAACACATGCATGAATATAGGAGTTGTAACTAAAGTTATAATAATACAGGATTCTAAGTTTACTAGTGACATGGATTACTGATAACTGATATACTATTATTGAGTGACTGTTCCTGATAGTCCTGACTCTGATGGAACTAGCTGAGTTCCAAAATTAGCTGAGTGACTGTATCTGATAGTCCTGAAATCTATAAAAATATCTAAGTTCTTTACGGATGACTGAGACTGAGACCGTGAGAGGTAATCATCTAACCGACATGCCTTTTTTTTAACTGATTTAGGGTCCAACCTGTAACCCCAGTTGGAAGGGTGTCAATACTATGCCACGGGTAAGATAAGCTAAGAGTTACCCTCATCTGTCAGGTACTCTAATAAGAATGGTGGGACCCTCAACTGTCATTTTAAGCCACCTCATAAACCCTCATCTGGAAGGTTTGATGTCTCAACCTATGCTGGCTATGTAGTTCTGGAACATAAAGACTTCTTCTAAAGATTACACCCTCTACTGGTCGGTGAGCCCTCATCCCTAGGTACACTCGATGCTAAATCCTACTCCCAATTGAATAGACACTGAACTGAGAATACTAGACTGAGTTTATTGAATTTTATTGACTGATGGAACACTACTGAACTCTGTTGGCTGACTGAGTTTACTGAGGTCTGAACTAAATGCTACTGATATTTTCCTGAGTTTTAAGACTAGCTGAGAGTACTACTGATCTTGACATGACTAAAATGGATTCTGTAACTGACACTGGCTCTAGGTACACAACTAATTTTTTGAGTATTAAATACCCCCAGGACTCGATAGCATGAAATAATAAGACATGATAATTCTTGAATACTTGACAATAGTCAACAACTCACAATACAATTTATGAGGCATTTCATCAAACACTTGAAAGTCGTGAACTTGCCATAAATAGAAATGCATGCTAACATGTTATAATTTTGTTAAACCAATCTCATGAACATTTCATCAAACACTTACAAGGCATAGCTTTATACTTGGGCATGAACAACAATGCTAATACATCATGACTTCCATATTAATTCATAATTCAGGGGTTTCTACATAAGACAATCAAATTTCAACTTACATCCCACCATAATATCAAATAATACATTAAGATTTCAACTTGGGACACATTCTACAACATCCACATGATTACATTCAAACCCACCACATGGAAATCACAATTCATGTTTTTGAAAGAAGTTTCTTGAACTCCAAGGGTGGAAGGGACCCTTGGATGAACACTTTACATACCTTGTTGAAGAATTTCTAGAAATTAATGGTGGAATCTTGAATTCTTGATTTGAAATTTAAAAATCCTAAGTCTTGTTCTTGAGAAAAATTGAGAAAAAATGGGTTTATTTGCATCCTAGGGTATTAAATTTCGTATTTTAGGGGCTGAGAGCAGGGGGAATAAGACCCAAATACCCCCAAAGATGTGGTCTTTTAATGAGTGAAAACTGGATTGCCGACGCACAGGTTGATGTGGTATGTCGATGGCACCGATGTGATATCCAACGCGTCGCGCTTAGATCACACGGACTCACTGGAATTTGATGCTGGTATCTAGGAAAAATATTAACCAATTCGATAGGTCACGCGGTGTGCCAAGATTGTATTGATACACTATTTTGGGATTTCAAAGGAGCTTTAAATGAAGTTCGAAAAATTCAAACTTGTCCAGGAACACCTATTGACCTTCCTGATCACGAATTAACTAAAGTATAGACATTCAAAGAACTTTAAGGTCGGAAAATGAGATTGCCAACTTTCGAAGACATAAAATAATCTAAGTCTGAATATTTAGCTAGAATTTTCTAAGTCTAAGACCCCTTAACAAGTTTAAAGGACTGAATTAAGCTAGGAATTTTGTGGGTTCTTGAACTACACTACTGAGACTGAGTACCTGAACCTACATTATGAAACAACATAGCACACAGACATGTATGTGGATCAGTACTTTAAGGATGTACTGAGTATATAGGGGTGTATGCAATAAATAAGCAAAATCATCACAGTGATGCTAAATGTAAATGGCTCATATAGGCTTGAGTAAATCTAAAAGCTGAAGATCATAATCAAGAATAGTAAAGCATATAGTATAATCTTGTGAGCCATAACACTTAGTTCTTAAATCTATATCCTGTTCTTATTCTTAAATCATATCTGCAAACTTATTCTACAAAGGAATTCTTTCAAAGATTTGGAAATATATTCTTAACTGTTAGACTGTTGGGAGAATACTTTTAAAGCTATTCTAAAACTCTTTACAGTTAGGGTGGTTCTCTTAACTGATATAAATCATATGAGATACATGGAGTCCAACGTCCTGACCTTCTAACCAAGAAACCTCACGTTGAGGAGAGGTGTCATACTCTTGCCAGGGAGTATAACCTAATCCAGGTGATCGATCACAGGCTAAAACTGTCATCAATATAGAAATGGGAAAATATGATAATCTATAACTACATTGCCTACGTAGTTTTGTGGAAGATAGGGCACGCTAATCCCACACTTCCCACTCGGTTCTAAATACTACTCCCTTTTAAATCTGTATGCTCAAACCATTGGAATACCACTTTTAAAACTAACATAAATCCACTTTTAAAACTAACATAAGGGATATGGAAAACCAATCATGTATTTATATGAGTAAATCTATAAATAAAGCTAATTTGAATTTTGTAAACTGTAATAATCTATAAAGTGGATTCCAATGCTCAACCAGTGATCGAAAGATCAAAGCTTTTTTGAAAAACTATAAATAACCTGCTCATAAGATGCATAAAGTATCATCTTTGTTAAAATCATAAAATCAATCTTGGGAAAATAATCCGTGCTTCAATTTCATGTTAAAACATCATAGTATTCATGCTTGGTAATGTAAACATTCATAACTCAACTTAAAATCTGGAAATTTCAGCAATATTCATGAAAATATGAACATAATCATGTAATTCAACTTCTAAATCATTGAAATCTCATAAGCTTGTAAACAACATTAATGGGTATAAACCCTAACTTCAATTTCATAGAAATTGATATAAAATCTAGTAAATTCATAATTAAAATAAGTTTTGGGCACAAGGATGAAAGGAGTATCCTTGTTCTTAACCCCACATACCTTGTTGGATGATCTAGATAGTAGAACTTGAATCTTGGATCTTTATTGATGTTTTGGAGATGACTTCTTGGAGTTCTTAAATTGGGGATTCTCAATCTTGTATTATCTTGGAGGATTAATGGAGAAATTTTGAATTTCTTAGGGAGGAAGTTTGATGAACTAGGGTTTGCTTTTTAGAGAAATGTGATGAAATAAGCATAAAGTGCCTTAGTATATGATTAATGAGGTGTTTTGGATGTATTGGGGCCCTGGGGATTGACCAAAATGCCTCTATTCATCTCTAATTCAAAACTGGGAAACGACCCAAAATTTCAAATTTTTGGCCTTGGCGCGATGTGCCACTATCGTGCCAAGCCTCTAGAAATTGCCAATTGGGAATATGCATGGTGGTGCGACGCGGTGGTATCGCGTTGCCATTTTGGATGGGACCTGGAATCTTGGCGCGACGTGCCAATATCGTGGACCTTCACTGGAATTGGACAATTGGAAATTTGGTTCTCTCCGTAATGCTCCAATATCGCGGAGGGCTACGGGAAATTGACAATCGTCATTTAAACCTTCTATGTGATGTGCTATGGACCGAAATGACGGTGTTTCATGACTGGAACTTAATATAGCCATAACTTCTTACCCAGTTATTGGATTTATGCGAATCTTATATTGCTAGAAAGCTAATTCAATTTCCTACGCAATGGAAATTTAAATCTAAAGAATTCCACATGAAATAATTAGTATTTATTTTGGGAAGCTATCCCTTTATATTCTAGGGATGAATTTAAGCTAGGAAAATCTCGAGGTATTACAGGACATGATCTGAGTAATATATCTGAATAAGGAATCACAACTAGGCTACAACTCTACAACATGGAATAAAGACATATAAAACATCTGCTAGGATAGTATTACTATGCCTTAGGCAATGCAACTGCTAACTTTCAAGCTTAGCCATACTTCTCAATTACTCCCTCAACTATACTTTTCCCCTTAAATGCTACACTTCATTGATACCACTTATAATCTTCACATGGGTATGGATAACTCCTTCTACTAAAGTGTGAGTTGAACTGAATTCTCTTACAATGTTCAAGCCTAACTTAAATTCATAAGGTACTACACATAACACCATAATATTAGTCTAAACCACTGATTCAATATCCTATGTATTTTCATAGCTCTTATCTTAAGAATAATACTCCTTACCACTCCAATAACTAACTTCAACCTCTTACTAGGAATTCACTTGTGCACAATACATTTATCTACTTATATACCAATATAACTTTCAAGCCCATCATTATAACCACATATAAACTTCTAGGCAACCAACCCACCTAAGAATTTTCCTATATTCTCTAATACCTCTATCAATAACCACTTTTATGCACTATCCCCAAGAAGAAACACCTATAATTCTCAACTAACTATGAAATATACCAAAAACTTTACCTCAATCTTCCTTCACACTTATAGCCTTAGATAAAACAAGAATACAAAATATTTCCCTAACAAGGAACATTTACTCCCTTCCATCTAAACCATTGTTCATCCATTTTCATCACCGATGTTATTTTACAGGGATAGGTCATAGAAAGCTTAGAATATGAGGACCGAAAGCATGAAAGAAAACTATACATAACTTTGACACTTACTTTGGACTTAAGGAATACAGTCTAAAAGGCATATATTCAATAAAGAGATCTAAATTGAGGACATACATGCCATAAAGCAAATTTTCACTATTTATAAAGGGTGTACCATGAGCTTTGGGAACTGAGCATACTATAAAACATGTATACAATAGTCATGAGTTGTATGACTTGAGTTTGGAGTTCATAAATTCATGGAATATGAGTCGTACATCTGAGTGAACTAACACCCTTTATACTAAGAACTAGGAGCATACACGATTCTATATTAAGTGCAGGAATATGAGCTATTATCATATTGCTGACTTGTAAGGCATGATTAGATGTCGTAATGACTGAATTATAAAATTTTGTACCAAAATAAGAATAGGTCGGGCATCTTCCTCCCCTAGTGTTGCTCTAAAACTCACTGGCATCACCACTAGAATATGGAGCCTGACTTAGTTCTTTGTTCTATCATCTCCTCCTTAGATATAAGCCATTATTCTAAATCTGTGAACCATTTTTATAAACTCTAAACTGAACTGCAACCACTTTACTCTAGAGTCTGATATATAACAATGCACATAAATAATAAACTCCCCTTGAAAAAATATATCTTAAAGTGTAAAACTCATTGCTAGTACTTACTTCTGAGATACAACTCTTAACTTTCTATAACCCCAATAGTCATCATATAATACCTTAAACACTTACTAACTTAGACTCTTCAAGAGTATCACCATACCCTGAGTTCACACCTTTTTTTTATTTTTCTAGAATTTCACTCTTATTTCCATTATCTTGATCATCAATAATTTAATCATAGATTCCAACACTTAATATGGATATACCCGCAACTTCTTATGCACTAATACCTATTTACTACTGGATAGGAATCATGAAACACTAATTCATACAAAATTTTTGTGAGCATACTCAACCTTAACAAGCTTCTCTATCTTTTTGGACGTTGCCTAATCTCTATACTGAATAAAGCATTAACATACTCCAAGTTCCCCTTAACTATTAAATCACTCTCAAAGTGATATGCTACAATCTACACTACACTTTTTAGCCCCATGGATACTTAAACTGCTTAATTCTTATAAAAACTATCTCCACTTTACTGTTGCTACACTTCTTAGCTCTTACTTCTAACTCTAGGTCATGCTATCATAGCATTTCAGAGAAGGGATCTGAGAGCACATATGACTTTAGATAAATGCACAATTTTCATAAATAAGAATGAACTCTTTCAAAGTTTGTAACTTAAAGGAACTGATGGGATCCTTTCAAACTCGCATGTAATCTTGTAACTGTCTATGAGGACTATTTAAGAAAACTCTATCAATAGAAAAGCTTGAACATTTCTATTAACTCGAAAATAAGGTAGAGTTAGCATGAATGGAGAAATGTAAGAATCTATATAAGTTTCTTAGAGAACATCTCTACTACACAATCTAAGATATGAAAGAAGGGAAACATTTTTTAAATGTCTTGTATCCTCTCAAAGAAAAGTATATAGGTCTCCATATCATTCCACAAGACTCTACTAGACACACATTCATTGACACTCTAGGACACTTGAACCTTGTGCTCTAATACCAAGTTTTTCATGACCTGAGACTATCCCCTAGTCATAACATGGTGCTTAGAATAATAAGCGATCCCAAGATAGCCCATGTACTGTCATGAAGCTTGAGCAACTGATTTACAATATATATATATATATAAGCTAAATTTGTTGAGCGGAAGCATAATTATGACACAATCTATTTCAAAACATTACTTCTCAATGTTTATAACATTCTATTTCAAAACATTACTTTTCAAGGTTTACAACATTGTAATCCAAAAGAATAGGGAACTAAAACTACATACAAGACTCTAACAGATTATCTATGAAGCCCATACAAATACTGACTATAGGTAGTCAAGACATGACCCCAAGCATCCCTAATAAATACCTAAGAATAAAAAATAAAATATAAGAATTGCAACTGACTTGAGTCCTTGAATTATGAGAACTCATCCCCTGGTGGCTGAATACTATGACCTACTTAGTTAGTATCCTATAGTAAGCACCTGAATCTACATCACATGAAAAATAAAGGCAGAAGAGGTATGCTATCAGTACTTTAAAATGTATTGAGTATGTGAGATATGCATTAATCATGAAAATACTTAAAACATGATTTAAAATAAAGGACATAATTCATTGCTAAAATATGCATTTAAAACATGTTTGTACATAAAGTTCAAAAGCATAGTGAAATATATAAATCATAAGCTAAAACATTTTTGTAAATTGGGAAGAAGTAGAAACGTGAATACTCTATTTAATCTCAAGATAAAGTTTACTATGCTATAAAACTATACTAGGGATCATCTGTGAATACTAGGTTTGAAACTGTGGGATGTGAACTGATGCAATGACCAAGTATAAAAATGTGCTGAACAAACATTCAAAAATTGAGTACAATTTCATGTATAATCTAAAAACTGGACATAGTTTAAAACATGAACTAAGGACTGTAGAAGCTAACAAAAATCAATATATCTCAATCTGTGCTAATTGGGGTCCAAACTGTAACCCCAGTTGGAAGGGTGCTAGGACCTTTACAAGGGTACCAACACTAGCTGGTGTAGATCCACTAAACTAATATACCAAAAAACTCGGGTGGTAGTCCTCTATTGGAAGGTGACCCCTCATAACCTACGGTGGCAACGCAGTTCTAGAACTTAGGGACTTTTACTAAAGTTCTCAGTCCTCAACTGCCAGGTGAGCTTTCATTACTAGGCTCGCTCGGTGCTAAGTATTACTCCCAACTAAAGTGACACTTATAAATGATATATGCTCAACATGATCTGATAACTGATATTTGCTCAACTTGGTAATATTATGAATTTAACAACATAAGTATGATCTGAATGGCTCATGACATGTAAATTGATATATTCATGGATTTCCTAGGTATCGGGGGTTCATAATCCACCATTCTTTTCTAATACTACTGAAAATACATGTATTGAAAGATGAACATAGTAGGGAATTTCATTAATAATGCCAAAAAATTCAACAAATGATCATAGTATGGAAACAAATGATTCTTGAACATGGGAAGATTCTATTATTATGAAAAAAACATGTATTCATGGTTTAATTATAATTTTTTTAAAAAAAAAGTGGGGAAAACTCATATAGCTTGATCATAAGCTTGAATTCTTTAACTAATAGCATATAAAACATGCTTGACTTTGAGAATAACATGAATGATATGATATGGGCCTAAGAAACCATGAATAATCATTAAAATATACTTATGATGACAAATATATCAAGGGGAATTGAATTTAATCTTGGAGTAACGATTTGGGGAAAGCCCTAGTTTATAAAGATCATAAAATTCATGAATAAAATCATAATTGGGGCTTGAGGATGAAAGGAGATCCTTATTGAATACCCACATACCTAATTATTTTAGATTCTTGAATTAAAATTCTGAGGTTTTGAACTTGGAGATGAAAAACCCTAATTTCTTGCTTTAGAGAAGAGAAAATCGTTTGTTCTTGGAGAGTTTCATGAGTTGTGTTGAGAATGAGGGATTTGGGGTTGTTTTGGCTTTTCATTCAGCCTTAAATTAACTTAAACGACATATTTTTGAGGTTAAAAGAGTGGTAAAATACCAAAAAATCCCTTAAAAATCATCTGAAAGTTGCTTGGAAGCAATCTTAGCGACTTAGGTCACGACTCGTAGGGTTTGGACACAAGTTATGACTTGAGGTGTGGTCAGAAACCTAATTTTAGCCTCTACTTCCCAGACTATGACTCCCTCCTAATGACTCATAATGAGACATTACGAGTCATAGTCTGGGAAGCTTTGACAGTACTTCAGTATTTTGGCCATAACTTTTCACAATGATATCATATTAAGACAAACTTGTATAGTTGGAAAGATAATTTAACTATCTATTTGTTGGTAGATCTTTAACTAAAAAATTATTAAAATACCAAAAGTTATGCTCATTTGGATCTGAATATTATTATATACTTCACAAGAATTTAATCGCTAAGGGATGTTTTGACTCGTCTATAAGCTAGAAGATATTTGGAACCTTAATATGTGTATAAATCACTATAAAAATATCAAACATGAGGTTTGATCTTTCATGAACTTAAATAATGTTTCAAATGTGGCTTGGATTTTTGGGTATTATACCTATTTTGTTTCTACTCTTGTGGGTGATTCTATTGTGGCTAGGAAGATCTATAAGGGTTGTGTGGTGTTTATGTTTCATAAAGAAACATTGGTGGATTTGGTATAACTTCATATGATAGATTTTTATATGATCTTGGGGATGTATTGTTCGTGCTATGCTTTTTTAGATTGTAGGACCTAAAAGGTAAATATTCATTTTCCAAATGAACCGATAATTGAAAGCTAGGGACTTAGTGCCTAAAGAGAGGTTTATTTCTTATCTTGGAGCCTAGAAGTTGATTTCCAAGTGGTGTGTATATTATCTGGTTCAAGCTACATATTTTAGTTTAGATGGTCCTTTGCAATCTATCCCTATGGTTAGTGAGTTTCCTGAAGTATTTCTCACTGATCTTCCTGGGATTCCTCCTAATAGGGAAATAGATTTTGGGATTGATCTTCTATCAGATACTCATCCTATTTACATTCCACCTTATAGAATGGCTTCGGTTGAATTAAAGGAGCTAAAGAAGGAGTTAAAGCATCTATTGGATAAGGGTTTCATCTGTCCTAGTGTTTCTTTATTGGATGCTTCTGCTATTTTCATGCGAAAGAAAGATGGGTCTCTTCGGATGTGTATAGACTATTGGCAATTGAATAAGGTTACCATGAATAATAAATATCATCTTCTTAGGATAGATTATCTTTTCGACCTACTTCAGGATACTAGATGCTTCCCTAAGATTGATTTTTGTTCGGGTTATCATCAGTTGAAGATTAGGGGGACTGATATCCCTAAGACTGCTTATGAACCCGGTATAGCCATTATGAGATCTTGGTTATGTCATTTGGGTTGACTAATGCTCCAATTGCTTTCATGGATATTATGAATTAGGTTTTCGGGAACTTTTTGAACTTGCTTATTATTCTCTTCATTGATGATATTTTACTGTATTCTAAGAGTGAGGAGGATCATGACAATCACCTTCGAATTATGTTGCATACACTTAAGGATCAAAATTTGTATGCTAAATTTTCTAATTATAAGTTTTCGCCTAATTGTCACAACCTAATTTCTTAGGTCATGATGGATCCTACTATAACTCGACAGTAGACAAGCCAAACCCATAGTCCGTAACAACTAGTAAAGGACTACCCAAATATATATAGAGAAGGATGCGGAATAAATGGATTAAAAGAATCCATTACATAATAATATCCAAAAACCTGATGAGATCCGTACAAGAGCTTCTAATATAACAAGAGTACAAGAAAAAATTAACAAAATAATTACAATGTTACTATTTATCTCTGAATACAACATGAAGACAAATCTAGTACATAAGAAGGAGGTAAGAAATGGTACTCAGTAGGAAACTGCCAACAAAGCTCCAATGAAAAAAGTAGATATATAACATATAAATAGAATGGAGACTAAACCCAAGTGTTCAGCAATCACATAAAATAACCATTGAGATAGTAACTGTAACCTATCCAATTATGTTCAAGAGACTAACATAATAAGGCTATTAAATCATAAGATAAAAGAGACCAGAATCATATCTCGATCTTGATACTAAATCAATGACTAATTTACCATATGATAGACATAACAATGATACTAACAATATCAATAACAATGCGAGTAATTGGTTTATTCTAACAACCAAATATCTATTCGAGCCAATGTATACCCCCACTTCCCCAAGCTCAGAAGGTTCAACCGGCATACAAAAACACAAGGCATAATTATCACCCATATATATGTAACCGTCCCATACTGGCTGACAGACATAGGCGCATATTGGTGATGGGTAATGCGCATGCAAGAATAAAATGTAAGGTACACAATAAATACCACAATTCCAATATCATAACATCCTCCAGCCTTTTCGGGTATCATCACATCGTCATAATATATTTCAACCTTGTTGTGTATCATCATATCATCAAAAAATCCTTCTGCCTTGTCGGGCATCATCACATCATCATAATATCCTCCCACCTTGTCGGGTATCATCATAACTTCAAAATATCCTTTTTCCTTGCCATCTTTCATCATATCATCTTAATATCCCAAATCAATGTCAATAATAGAGAGCAAGCCCAGTGAGGGCTAAAGTAAAGTACAAGCCCCACGAAAGATAAAGTAAAGAACAATCCCCATGAAGGTTAAATCAAATAATCATAAAAAGGAGCAAGGTAGAGTATATGTCCATAGTTCATCATTCATCATCAATATCACATTATCCATAAGCATGTATATAATAGATGCACGGAATCAAGCCGCGGCTAAAAGAGTGTAAGTTCGTAAATCCATTGCCCGGAATGATCTTCGGGCTAAATCTTTATATAGTATAGAAGGGGTTAAAATATCTCACGATCATAGTAATTAATAGTTCCAATTCATGGACCAAAATCTGTCTCGGTCAAATCTTTAAATCATCATTATTAACCTCTTTTATACATACAGAATATCCAAAAAGTTGGGCGGTTACCATTGTAAAGAAATCTCCTTTAGGATGCAAAATGGGTTTTGCCTCTTATTTAGGAAGAGTATTCATAATATTACACTTAACTAGAATCACATTATTTACCGATATAATGATCATAAATGTATCAAACCTATCCATGACATCACCTGTAATAAAACATTGAAATCATAAACACCATACCACATCTTCCTTCGTCCCATATAGGAGATATATATATATACATATATATATATATATATATTCATAAACTACAACCGCAATCACTACAAGGATAATTACTTCTCGGAGGGTCAACTCATATCATAACATGGCCTTGGACCTAATAATATGTAATGAATGATCATTACTTCATAATCATGGCCTTAGGCCCATATATGTATCCGAAATTCATATCACTACTCATATTAGTAAGCCATCTCATATTAATAAGTCATAGCCTAACTATGGGCCATAACATACTTATAGCTTGTAAAGCTAATTGTAATCGTCTAACATCTAGAAGGCATATCATAAGTAATTGTATCTCACATCCAAGAGATATAACATATCATTAGGCCATAACTCGTAACTATAACGCACCTCACATTTATAAGACATCTCATATCTATAGGTCATGTATCATGACTAAGATGGATATCATCCCTATAGGCCAATTATCATATCTAAGAGGTATGACATCTTTAAAGGCCCAATATCGCATATAAGAGGAAATAACTTTTCTAAAGGCCCATTATCATTTCTATAAGGAATGTCATGGCCATAATCCATTATTCATAATCCAAGGGAGGTCATCATATTTTACCAAGCCACGAAGTAAACATATTCAAAAGTCTCAATAGTCTAAACTAGGCATAACATCTGCAACTAAGTCCATAAGGGCTAGCATATATCTTGGCCTAAAGTGGGACGTAAGAACCCATTTTTAATCCTTAATTTCTGTATTTAGGCAATTTATATCCCACACTAGGCTAAGGTATAAATTTCAACCTCTAGATGTCAAGTAAGCAACAACCAACCCTAAGATACGAATTTCATCTAAACACAAGGGCGTTTAAGTCAACTCTACACAAATTACGATTTCAAGATCACTAGACTAGCCCAACTAAGGTTAATCATACTAACCATGATTCCAACTCTTAAACTACATCCCAAACCTAGCATTATGTCCCTTTCATGCTACAACTTAGTCTAACCTATGAAGAAGGCAATAGGATTCTAAAAGTGTGAGAAGCAATTCACCTTACGGGTCCAAAACCCTCATCTTATCCCTACATAATAATAATTAAGATTAAGTCTTTCTACTCATAATCAATCTTAACATTCCAATTCACACACAATATAAATCTTGCATCATCTTACGAAAAAGAGTAAATAGAAGCCTACCTCAAAGTCGAACCACAAATCCTCACACCATTTTCCAAAAGCTCATCTTTATTACACAATCCCAAAATACCATCACACTATCAAAATCAGAATCTACTTATTACTATGAAAATAACGATACCCAAATTGCACCATTGTGCTTTGGGTCCAAAAACGACACTAAAAATCCCAATTGGGTCCCACTTATGGAAAATGCATTTCTGAGTTCAACCCAACATTCATACATAACAAGGAATCATAACCCTAAAAAATGGGTGAAAACAAAGCTAATTTGGGGCTAAAATCAAGCCCTAATCTATATTGGGGTTTTGGGTCAAAAACCAAGAAATTCATCAATAAAGCGATGAAATCTAACCTTAGTTTGGATGATAATCACGATAAAAGATGTTTATCAAGATCTCAAGTCACCCACATGACTCAATTTTTAGTTACCACACTCAATTAGGGTCTTTAGGTCTCAAGGATGAAGGAGAAATGCCCAAATTCGCGACATTAGGGTCTATTTATAGCCCCTTCAGGTAAAGATATAACAAGATTTCCATAACTCAGATCGTGATTACCGTTGTATGATATCCCTCTATGCACCAGATATCAGTAAAGTCAAAAACTTATTTTTGACCCTCGGAACTTATTCGAAACCCAAAGAACATGATCTAATAGTGAAATTCGAGTGTAAACTATATTTCAAATCCAATGTAATTATCAAAACTTTCATCCGAGATCATTTTAGAAAAAATTAGGGCCCCATACCTATAGTTTCATTTTTTATCAAATCCGCCCAATAACCAAAAATAAGTCCAGAAGCCTTGGGACCTGAACCAAGGGTCCCTCTATCCTAAAATTGACGTTCTAGACATGATGGTTAAGTCAGATTTTCGATCCAAGGATATTTTGACTAAAAGGAATGAATATACAACATGAACAAAAGAAGGAAGGAACATACGGTAATACCATAGTTGTATATAGCTAGATATATTTGCATATATATATAAGGTCAACTCAAGATACAACCTAGATCATCATATCTTCTTTTAAGGCCTCATCATAATCCTTTCAAGATTTAATACTAACATACTCACGGTTTCTAATTCATCTATTCCATCATGAATTAATCATGCATAATAATGACATCGTAAGGTAGAAGAGGACACAATCATACCTCGATCTTGATATCGAATCAATGACCTATCTATTATAAGCTAAACATAACAATGATAATAACAATATCAATAACAGTGCGAATAACTGCTTATTTTGGACAACCAAATACCTAGCCGATCCTATGCGTACCCTCACTACCCTAAGCTCGAAAGGTTTAATCAGTATTCAATAACACAAGGCATAATCATCACCCATATAAATGCAATCATCCCATACTGAGTGATTAACATAGGCACATACTGGTGATAGGCGATGCACATGCAAGAATAAAATGCAAGGCACACAATCAATACCGAAATTCCATTATCATAGCATTCTCCGACATTTCCATGTATCATTATATCATCATGATATCCCAAATTAATGTAAATAATAGAGAACGAGCCCTAGGAGGGATAAAGTAAAGTGCAAGCCCCACGAGGGCTAAAGTAAAGAACAAGACCCACAAGGGCTAAATTAAACAATCATAAAAAGAAATAAAGTAGAGTATATGTCCATAGTTCATCATTCATCATCAATATCACATTATCCATAAGCATGTATATAATAGGTGCATGGACTCAAGCCATTGCTAAAAGAGTGTAAGTTCGTAAATCCATTATTCGAAATGATGCTCGGGACTAAATCATTTTAAAGTGTAGAAAGGGTTGAAATATCTCCCGAACGTAGTAAATAATAGTGCCAATTCATGGATCGGAATCTGTCTAGGTCAAATCTTTAAATCATTATTATTAACCTCTTTTATACATATAGATTATCTATTAAGCTAGGCGGTTACCATTGCAAAGAAATATATTTTTAGGATGCAACGTGGGTTTTAACTCTTATTTAGGAAGAATATTCATAATATCATACTTAAATAGAATCACATCATTTACCGATATAATGATCATGAATGTACTGAATCTATGCAAGTCATCACCAGTATCAAACATTGGAATCATAAACATGATAATACAACTTCCTTCATTCCATATTGGAGAGATTGTATCTATATATATATATATATATATTCATAAACTATAGCTGCACTCATTACAAGGATAATTACTTCTTGGAGGGCCAATTCATATCATAACACGGCCTTAAACCCAATAATGTGTCTGAATGATCATTACTTCATAATCATAGACTTAGGCCCACATAGGTATTCGAAACTCATATCAATACTCATATTAGTAAGCCATCTCGTATTCATAAGTCATAGCCTAAATATGGGGCATAACATACTTATAGACCGTAAAGCTTTATTGTAATATTCTCATACCTAAAAGTCATATCATAAGTAAGTCATCTCACATCTAGGAGATACAACATATCACTAGGCCATAACTCATAACTATGGGACACCTCACATCTATAAGACATGTCATATTTATAGATAATGTATCATGACTAAGAGGGATATCATCCCTAAAGGCTAATTATCATATCTAAGAGGAATAACATCTCTAAAGGCCCAATATCGTATATAAAAGGAAATAGCATCCTTAAATGCCCAGTATCATTTCTATAAGAAATATCATAGACATAAGCCATCATTCAAAATCTGGGGGAGGTCATCACATTTTACTAAGCCATGAAGTAAACTTATTCTTAAGGCTCAATAGTCTTTTCTAGGCCTAATATCCGTAACTAAGTCCACAAGGTCTAGCACAACTCTTGGCCTAAAGTTGGACAAAAGAACCCACTTTTAATCCTCAATTTCCATATTTTGGAAATTTATACTCCAAACTAGGCTAAGGTATCTAGTTCAACCTCTAGATGTCATGTAAGTCACAACCAATCCTAAGATAGGAATTTCATCTAAACACAAGGGTATTTAAGTCAACTCTAATCAAATTATGTTTTCAAGATCACTAGACTAGCCCAACTAAGATTAATCATACTAATCATGATTACAACTCTCAAACCACATCCCAAACCGAGCATTATATCACCTCCGTGCTACAATTTAGTCCAATTTACGGAGAAGGCAATAGGATTCTAAAAGTGTGAGAAACAGTTCACCTTATGGGTCCAAGACCCTTATCTAACCCTATACTATAATAATCAATACTAAATCCTTCTACTCATAATCAATCTGAACATTCACATGGAATATATATTACACATCATCTTACGAAGAAGAGTAGAAAGAAGCCTACCTCAAATCCAAATGCAAATCCTTACATCATTCGTCTGAAGCTTGTCTTTATTTTATAATCCCAAAATGCCATCACACTATCAAAATCATAATCTACTCATCAATACGAGAATAATGATACCCATATTGCCCGCTGTGCTTTGGGTCCAAAAAGTGACACCAAATACCTCAAGTGGATTCTACTTACGGAAAATGCATTTCTGAGGTCACCCCAACATTCATACATGAATGAGGAATCACAACCTCAAGAAATGGATAAAAACAAAGCTAATTTGCAGCTAAAATCAAGACCTAAGCTATATTAGGGTTTTGGGTAAAAAACCAAGAAATTTATCAATAAAGTGATAAAATCTTACTTTAATTTGGATGATAATCATGATAAAAGATGTTGAGCAAGCTCTCAAGTCACCCACATGACTCAATTTTGAGTTACCACACTCATTTAAGGTGCTTTGGTCTCAAGGATCTATTTATATCCCCTTTAGGTAAAGAGATGTCAAGATTGCCATTCACCTTGCACGATCACGGTATCCCCCCTGTGCAACAGATATTTACAAAGTCAAAACTTGTTTTTGACCCTTGAAACTCATTCAAAACCCAAGGAACATGATCCAATAGTTAAATTTGAGTGTAAACCACCTTTTAGATCTAATGGAATCATCAAAACTTTTATCTGAGATTGTTTAGGCAAAAAGTGGGGCCCACACAATAGTTCTATTTTTCATCAAATTTGCTCAGTAGCACAAAATAAGTTTAGAAGCCTTGCGACCTGAACCAACGATCCCCTGGACTAAAATTGACGTTCCAAACATGATGGGAAAGTTAGATTTTCCATATGAGTTCATTTCGACCAAATATGGATCTTACACCCATATTATCAATTTTCAACTTTTCGAGCAATAGGTCAAAATAAGCTCAGGTGCATTGGGATCCAAACCAAAGTCTACCTATCCTAAAATCAATATTCCGGAACTGCTGGTGTAGTCAGAATTTACAGCCAATATCATTTTGCTGAAATTTTTTCCCGGTAGCCATTTTGAACTAGAAAAGACTTCTAAATAGAGATTTGATTCTAAAAAAATAAATGAACTACTCGATAATCGAACTGTCAATCACAGCAAATCAAAGATAAATTAAGGAAATTTAGGATAAGATTAAACCATAAAAATAAATAGAATAATGAAAAATGACCGAAAGGGTCATTACAATATCCGCTACTAAAATGACTTTCATCCCCAAAAGAAACGGTTAGAAAGAATCTCAAAAGCTCAAAAGAATGAGGTACTGGGCCCGCATGCTACAAGCATGACTTCCAAGATAACTTCCACGAATAGAGAACACTTGCAAGGGATTTCACCAAGGGCATCCCCTTAAAAACCAACACACTTACTTCACTTCCAAATAACTAAAACTTAACTTCAACCACTAATTAGCCTCCTACTTCACCGAAAAGGCTGATACATGCAAATATGAACTACTACACATCGATACTATCTTGATATATGCACAAATAAATAAAGGCTCATCCGAGCCAAAACTAACCAAGACATGAGTCATACAATCAACTCTAAATACAAATCTAACCTTCCTCTACCATTCCATACTTGCTATCTACTCTAAACCAGCAGGAAAATCACTTGCGTTCTGTTCGCACAATCTCATCACAGACAACTTGCAGAATTAAAACTAATCTTCTATAAATCCATATGACAACCCTGAGAATAAACTCATAAGGTGCTATCGGGGAACACAAACAGAGATAATCAAAGAATATAATCTATGCCATGCTGTAGCTAGTCCAAATGGTAATCAAGACTGGAAATCCAGAAGATCAATGCATAACTACTCCCACTGAGTATATCCTCCAAAATTCTCAAAGTAGACTGAAGTCTTGAGGTCAAAGCTGAAGGAACCAATACTGGGTTCATGAGCTATCATCTGAGCACTTATCAATAAAAATCCATCTAAAGTTGAGAAGACTGAATAGGCAACCACAGAGTAGGTTCGACCAGCCTATAAATGGAATCCAAACTGAAAAAATCCAAAACAAAGGTTGCACACAAGATCTATAACTCAAAGTTGAAATCTCAGTATCAAGCCTGAAATGCTTGATCTTAACTGCCTGAACCTAACTTGAAAATAGGTAGGCATTAATACTCCAAATCTATCATACTTTAAAATCACCATCCTAAGTCTTCAAATAAAAAATTTAACTAACAAATCCAGCCCAAGGTTAAATAGTCACATCGACCATACTATCTGAATCAGGCATATTGTACTAGATCATGCCAAGATTGTATCAAAAAATAGCTAAAGAACAAAATCGCAATAGAGGGTAAGCCATTGATTGAAGACAAATATAATCCACTCCATATCCGCTAGAGGGAATGAACTATAAAAGCATACTCAAGAGCTCATAAAGATGATAAATCACACTAGTGGTGGAAAAAACTCTAGTAACTCAAAGAAATGCAACTCAAGCTAGCAACTCAAATAAATACAACTCAAGAGTATCCATCGACACATATCATTGAGAAAAAATACTCCATCGAGCCTCATTAGGCTAAATAAACTCTGAAATGAGGTTTCCCTAAATCTACCCAAGTAGGGCAATCTTAACTCAACAACCGATAAATCATACCATCGAGGAAGGAAGATATCAAGCTTGATCGATGTTAAGGTTAAAACCCTTACCAGAAGAGAATCAATTCCTCTAGATGAAGAATTTCCAATTTTCCAACTTAAGAAGCAATTACAGAAAAGGCCATCTGCCTCAATCTCCCCAACTTCATGTAAGACAAGAATCACATCATAGTGAGAATAAAGCATACAACTCCACACATATAACAAGAACATATCATCATAAGGAGATGAATCTAACTAATCTAAGAGATAAATCTAGGGTATTTTGATATCTATATTAAATCACTACCAGGCAGTGAAATATCCATAAATGAAGAATGGACCTTAAACTAGTCAAGCTTAAAAATGGGCTATATAGAAAAGATAGCCAATACAAAAGCCTTCACAACCTAGGAGACAAGTCCAATAACCTCAAACTCAAGGACAAGCAATATAACTAAATTGCCAACTTAAGAACCATATGAAACCATAGAAGGTCAACTTACCTTCGATACCAAGATACATTCTCGAATTAATCTAACACAGCTAACAAAGAGGAAAAATTAGCCTCACCACACTATGGTAAAGAAATCATTAAATTGGGTCAAGCCACAGAATAAGAATCGCAAGGAAATAAAATTCTAACTATATAACACTAGTCTATACATCTACCCATTGAGGATCAATTACATCAAGTAATAATATCAAATAATATCAATAACCTCAAGGAGTGAGAGAAATAGTAACAGTAATATCAATGTCGATATAATGAATAGGCGGTACAAAAAGGCACATCAATATCATATACCGCTCGAGCTCCACAATAAGGACGGTGTGCTAATATAAATAGGACTCAAACCCAAAATCTACACTTATAGGGAGCAAACATCAATATAGATCAACCCATCTACTACTGAGAAAAATAATCCATAGAGATAGTCATATAATCATGAATTTATTAATAAGGAACATAATAATCAATATGAACTCATCAAAGAATATTATCAATAATGGGTACAAAGACCCCAATACACACAATAAAAAGATAAATATGAGAAATAAAATCACACCTACCATGGTAAAGTTTGCAATTGCATGACTAACGGATATAGAAAGAATAAATTTAAATAATCCCAACTCAGACCGATTAATGAAGTCATCAACTAGGGCATCGAGTGCACTATCTCTAACTGAATATGCCACCACATCACAAGGCTGATTTGAATGACTAGAAATTCCATGTCGGTGACATACTCTGTTCTAATAACTTATCTTTCTACAGGAGAAACAAACTCTTGAAGCTCTAATCTTGGAAAAACACATGAGCTAAGACCAAATTGCTGACCAACTAACATTGAGAGCAATATTTACTATAATGGTCATCTTTCCCGCAATCATAGCTTGACTATGGAATTCTAGGTTGGCGGGGAAATACATCTAAATCTACCCCATTAACTAACTCATATCTAGGGCACTCTCTTGACCCAAATTTCATCTCTCCACAACTAAAACAAGCTTTTGAATGAAATATTAATAGCACTATACTGATGGAATGGCCTTTTGCTGCCACTTCTATAAGTCTTAATACATACTCTCTCTAACGCCTTCACCTAATCGACAATTCGAGAAAAAGAAAACCCAGCTGCTATCAAATACTCTTAACATCTAATGGAGTAACAATAATAGTCCTCTAATATATCCATGCACCAATGTCCTCGAGAAATTTAATCTCATACTCAAAAACTGGTCAAGAACCCTGATGAACACTAATAGACCCAACTTGGTTTGAGAACTTTTCAATGAATCAAATGTCATCCAAGGTTGTGAGGGTCTGCAATTATGACTCAGATCCTTAATACTGAACCTCAAAGGGCTGAAATAGCCACGAGCTCAACTGGAGCATAAGTTAGCCCCAATTCTTTTAGCTAATATTAAATATCTTTGACGTTTATCTCTGACTCTATAATCCAATACTATGCTAAAACTCTAGAAATGCAAGTTGATGTCTCATCTACATCTATCAATAATATTATCCATCTTGCACCATTCTTAACAAACAGAATAGAGTTGAAGAATGTGTTCGAGGTTTATAGCAAAACAGACACACCATAAGGAGTCAAGAAGTGAACTTCTTAAGAATGTTACTGTATCCTCCCAAAGATAGATTACAAACATCTCTGCACATATCTACAGGACTCTTCTAACAATTAGCTCTTGTATAAATACACTAGTAAAATCTAGGCTCTGATACTAATTAGTCACAATCCAATTTCTTAGGTCATGATGATGCCTATTCTAACCTGCTAGTAGACAAGGCAAACTTGTATTTCAGAATAGCTAGTAATAGACCACCCAAATATATATAGAAAAAACTATGGAATAGATGAATTAAGAGAATCAATTACATAATAAAGTCCCAAAACCTGGTGGTATTAGTATAAGAGCTTCTAATATAACAAGAGCACAAGAATTAATTAACAAAAGAATTACACTATTACAACTTATCTACGAATACAACATAAAGATAAATCTAGTACATAAGAAGGAGGTAAGCAATACTCCAAACATCAGGAGCTCACTCTAAGTCTTTGAACTATGGCTACTCTGCACGATGCACACATCTACGATATTAACTCGTATAATGATCTACAAGATACAGAAGTGTAGTATGAGTACCAAAGGAATGGTACTTAGTGGGAAACTGCCAATTGAGCTCCAAAGATAAAGTAGATATATACAACATGTAAATAGAATAGAGTCTACACCCAAGTATTCAGCAACCACATAAAATATCCATTGAAATAGTAAGGATTACCTATCCTATTCTTATCCAAGAGAGTAACATAATAATTCTATGAAAGTATTAAGAATGCACTATCTTATTTCAACCATACTAAAAAATCACAACACTATACCTTATATCCCAGGCCAATATATGAATTAAGGATGAAAGAAGATCATATAGATATATATACAAGGATAAAGAATTAATATACAACATAAATAAAGGAAAGAATAGATATACGGTAATACTGTTGTTGTATATAGCTAGATATATATATATATAGATATAAGGTCAACTCAACATACAACCTAGATCATCATATCTTTGTTTATAGACTTATTATAATCCTTTCAAAATTTAGTACTAACATACGGTTCTTAATCTATCTATCTCATCATTAATTAATCATGCATATTAATGGAATCATAAGATAGAAGAGGCAAAAATCATACCTCGGTCTAAATACTGAATCAATGACCAATCTGTCATAGGCTAGACATAACAATAATAATAATATCAGTATCAATAACAGCGTGAGTAACCGATTACGTTGGACAGCAAAATACCTAGCCAATCCTATAAGTACCCCCCCACTGTACTAAGCTTACAAGGTTCAATCAGCATGCAACAACATATGGCATAATCATCACCCTTATCTAAGAAATCATCCAGTACCGGCTGATAGACATAGATGCATATTGATGATAGGCAATGTGCATGCAAGAATAAAATGTAAGGTACACAATTAATATCCTACAACCTTGTCGGGTATCATCTTATCATCATATCATCATAAAATCCTCTGACCATACTGGGTATTATCATATCATTAAAACATCCTTTGGACTTTTCGGATATCATCACATCATCAAAATATCATTTGGCCTTGTTAGGTATCATCATATAATCAAATATCCTCCAGCTTTGCTGGGTATCATCATATCATTATAATATGCCAAATCAATGTCAGTAATAGAGATTAAGCCCCATGAAGTCTAAAGTAAAGTACAACCACTCATGGGGCTTATTCCTTACTTGATCCCAACTAATGTTAATCATACTAACCATGATTCTAACACTTAAATAACATCCCAAACCTAGCATTATATAAATTCGATACTATAATTTAGTCAAATATAGGGAGAAGGCAATAGAATTCTAAAATGACTTGGATTAGCTATGGAGAAGTTCAAACGGCAAAAATAAATGAAAAATGACCAAAAAGGTCATTACATGAATGTTGTCACTTTCCTTGGGCTTGTTGTTTCTAGTAAGGGGATCAAGGTGGATCCATAGAAAGTTAAGGCAGTTAAGAGATGGCCTAGACCCACAACTCCAACTAAAATTAGGAGTTTTTTGGGCTTGGATGGGTATTATAGGATGTTTGTAGAGAGTTTTTTTTTCTATTGCTACTCTGTTGATGAAGTTGACTCAAAAAAAGGTGAAGTTCTTGTGGTCCAATGCTTGTGAGGGTATTTTTAAGAAGTTGAAGGATAAGTTAACTTCTGCATCAGTTCTAACCCTGCTCAAGGATACTAATGGATTTGTGGTGTATTATTAGGTGTCCGCATGTGATTGGGTTATGTCTTGATGTAGCATAGTAAGGTTGTGCCTATACTTATAGGAATCTTAAGTTTTACGTGAAGAATCATCTGAATCATAATTTAGAGTTGGCGGCTATGGTTTTTGATCCATTATCTATATGGGTTGCATGTGGACATTATTTTAATTATAAGGGCTTACAATATGTGTTTCCTCAGAGAGAGTTGAATCTCAGGCAGGGGTGGTGGATTGAGTTGCTAAGGACTATGATATGAATCTTCACTACCATCCAGGTAAAGCTGGTGTTTGCTGCTCTTAGCAGGTTGTCTATGGGGAGCTTATCTCATATAAATAAAGAGAAAAGAGGATTGATGAAGGACATTCACTAGCTGAATAATCTGGAATTCATCTTTTCATAGGATGGGGGAGTAATTGTTCAAAAAGTGGTTAAATTATTTCTTGGTGTTGACGTAAAAGAGAAGTAGATTTTAGATCTTATACTTATGCAGATTGTGAAAGATAAGGGTCAGAAAAGGTAATAGCTTTTGAGATTGGTGGTGATGGTATCTTAAAGTATCAATGTAGGTTGTGTGTTCCTAATTTTGTCGGTTTATAGGAGAGGATCTTGACTAAAGCTTATGAGTCAAGGTATGCAGTTCATCCCGTGTTTCATGTATCGATGTTGAAGAAGTATGTGGGTGATCCTTCTTCGATTGTCCCGATAGAAGAATTTTGGTATTTTGGATTCCTTGTCTTATGAGGAAGTCTCGGTTGAGATTTTGGATAGACAAGTCCACAGATTGAGGACTAAGAATGTGGCTCTGTTAAAAATCCATTGGAGGAATTGAAAGGTAGAGGATGATATAAAGGCTAAGTATCTATTTTTATTTTCTACATTGGACGAGAGTGTTTGAGTTATGGGTTCCTATTTTGCCCTTATCGCTTTCTAGATTTTTGTTCATGGTTTTGCGGATGCATTATTTTTTGTTACCGTGCTATTGGGTGCCTTGACTCTTGATTTTGGGATGAATGATCCTGGGAGAGAGAAGGTAATGTAATACCCTAAGTTTGGGCCTCTAAAAATTTATTACCTTTTGTCATCACTACCTAGGTAATGACTCACGTGAAGAGTCACTATCACTCGTCGTTATCACTAAAACTCTATGATTTGTAAGGTATGGTCACAAGTCATGGAGAGGGACTCGTGACCATAATAGTAAGGGTGCCTTGAGTCACTTCTTAGACTACAAGTCCAAGCAATGATTCGTAGCCAATCATTACGAGTCAACACCTAACCCATAGCGACTTATATCTATATTTCCTACTTGTTTCATTAAGGTAATTATGGTTTTTTCCTCTTACCCCACTATTCTGATGTCTTAAAACCCTTTCTGTGGACCTATTTTCTTCAGTTAACATAACATAAACACTAATCTTTCTCTCTAAACCCCTAAATCAAGAGCAAGGCTAGGCTTTCTAAGGATTGAGAACCTAAGGTTCAAATTATGGTTTTCTCTCCAAATTTTTGATATTTTCAGGAATGTATCTCTTCTCTAAATTATTTTTATACAAATATATGTTTAACTATTATCCATATATTTTTACTTATTAGATTTTGAATGTGGGTTGAGGGGTTTGGACTGGTTATCATATGAATTTATTTCACCATGGTTTTCAATTGGTTATATATGTGTTATTGATTTCCCCATGGTTTTCAATTGGTTATTTATGTGTTATCTTGTGGTTTTGAACTAAATAAATACATAGGTGGGGGAATTCGAATAAGGAACATAGGTTTCCCCAAAATTTATGGTTTTATGGTTTGGAATTGGCTTTACCCTCAAGCCAACTTGGCTAATTGGTTTTGTAACATAGATACATGCACAATTGAACTCACTTTTGGAACCTTACATTGCATAAAAGGTTAATAGAACTTAAAATGATTTTTGTAAGGCCTTCGTCCCCATTACTAGTTTTAAATTAGAAACTTTAGAGTCAATTTGGCTAATTGGTTTTGGAATGGCATAATGGAATTGGCTTGGAAGATTAAATTTATTTTGTATGACAATACCAACAGTAAATAACTAATTAAAAGAATCATAGATTAATGGATGGGAATGTGTAAATTGTTTTAATTTAGGCTTAATGGGGTTATGTAGTTTGCCGTAGAAGGTAGAGGTCGCGGGGGACAGATACTGGAAACCACGTTTGTCGGCATGGGGTTTTTGGTGATCGTATGCATAGTTCACACTATATATATATATTTTTAAATGGATAGGGTCATAGATTCGCTAGACCTTCTTTGAATTTTCCTACTTTGCGCGGCTAACATGCGTTGGGACCCTTTCTATAGAGGGATCTAAACCTATATATCCAATGGGTTTCCTTAGGACAGTTAGAGATACACAGTCCAAGTTAATGGTTTTTAATCTCATGCAAAACCTTGTTCTCTATCCTGGCATCTTATATATATGTATATCAGATGTGTGCATATGGTTTTTAGATTGATTTATTCTTGGCATTATTTTATTCCTTCCCTGAGCTACATGCTAGTGCTCATCCCACTAACTACCCCCGGACGCTACATCATTTCATGATGTAGGGTCCTAGGGGTTCTTCGGTTACCTTGTACATAGATAGGTGATTCTGGTTCATCAGTTGATCTGTGTTGAAGTGGTGAACCTCCATCTTCCAGAAGGATGAACATTTTACTACTTGTTTTTATGATTATTGAAATTCCATTTGTTTTTACTTATATTTCGGACTCCCTTTTTTGCCATGGTCGGGGGCATGTCTAGACCTAACTTGATATTTTAGTTTAGAGTATTTTATGAACAAAGTACGGGGTGGTTAATGTTTATTGATTCTTAGTCCCTATTAAGTTATGTATCTATCTTCAATATGTTTATTTGGGTTACTTCCGCTATTATACCATATTGTGTTCTGGTTGTCTAGGTTTAGAGGGTGATCTATGGCTTTCTTTTGTCTTGAGATACCTATCACAACTAGGCCTGGGGTTGGGTCATGACACTTTGATTTAGGCTTGAACATGGTGAGAGTATGTAGGTCAACTCATACTTTTGGTAGGATGAATCATCAATACCCATGCGAAGATTATAAGTTGTATCAAATGAAGTGTGGAATTTAAGAGGAAAAGTATAGTTGGGGAGAGTGTTTGAGAAGTATTGTTAAATTTGAAAGTTAACACTTGCATTGCCTAAAGTATAGTAATCCCATTCTAGCTTTTGTTTTGTATTTCTATATTCCGTGATATAAGTTTTAGCCAAAGGATATCTCATGTTTAAGTCTATACCATCTCTATTATATGAATCTATATTAATGGATTTTACTATTTTTATCCATGTTGCAAATCCTTATTCGAATTCTATGCCTAGATCATGCCGAAAAATTCCTTCCCTCAATTGTTATTATAATAAGCTACGGAGTGTCTGAGGAAACTCATATTCCATTCTAAGTAACTCTTGGAAATTTTATCGCTTTAGCTATAACTTTGCAGTTCTATATGTATGATCATGTCATGAATGTTTCAATTGAGTTCTAAACTCCCAGCGTGAATAATCTCCTTATATCCAATCAAGTTAACTTAGAAATCAATTTCATGATAGAAGTTTTATCATTTCATCTAAGTTATATTCTTCATTAGCAGATATGTCATGTTTAAATTATTCCATATGATTCCTATGTACGTATGCCTATTTTATATATATCAGCTCAGTCAATACCCTGTCAAAAGGTGATTCCAGTAATGAGACAAGGTTAATTTTAGAAATCAAGTTTCAAGATAGTAACTACATTCTTTCTATGTGAATATTAATCTTCATTCAAGGATGAATAATCCCACGGCGGAGATATTGTAATATCCCCACAAGATCCTAAAAAAGTTTCCAACTATTCTTCAGATGTTTACAGGATCCAAAGTAATTATGTTAAACCATGTATAAGTTTCATGACCATTCACCTTTTTCTTAAAGTGTTTTCGATGTGAATTATGGTCATAGGTATCGCTTAGAGAAAAGTAGAGTTCAGAACATTTGTTATCGATTAAGTTTTAGTATTCGAGCCTATAAGAGTCAACTTTAAACAAGTAGAACTTCTATAATATATAGAGTTATGGAGATCAAGACAAAATAAATAAAATATCTTTGAGTCTTCTTTCTAACGCATCTGATTTCACCTTAATCGGATATCAAAGTATAAAATTATGCTCATTTTACCTAGGAGTGTCTATTTGCCAGACATTAACGACTAAGTTGATGAGCTATCAACTAGTTGATAGGTTGTCAACTCTGTCGTCAACCTTAACCAGTAAAAGTCTAATTCAACTAGAGTTTGACAACTAAGTTGATAAGCTATCAACAAGCTGACGGTCTGTTAACTCCATTTTTAGCTGAGAAATTCCTGGAAATATTTTAAAGTTTAGTAAGGGCTAGCTTGGCCTTTTCTTCACATCAAACTCCCCCCTTCGACTTAAATCACCCTATAAATGATATTTTCACATAATTAGTTAGCTTTTAATGCTCATTCTCTTATTCACTCTCCAGAAAAAATTATGGTTTTGACAACGCCCAAGCATACACGCAAGTGTACGTGGTCTTATCAAGTAGTAAAGTGGCTTCAAGGAAGCCCAAGTATCGATCTCTCAGGGACTTGCATTCGCCTACTATAAAACTGGACTTGCATTCGCCTACTATAAATTCTAGTTTAACCAATTGAGGAGAGTAGCAAATAGAGTTTTAGAATTGTAAATTAAAACTAAACTAATACAGAAAAGTAATGACTTTGGACAATTAGAGGATAGAAGCCATGGGTTAAGGCTTATGAATAGTCATACTATTTTATTGAACCTAATTCTTTAGATTGCTTATCGTGGTTTTTGATTCGTAGGGTTAATCGCATGATTGTGGTTTTCCAACCTCTAATCCTTTACCTAAGTTGAACCTTACAACTACATCATTGAGCGGCGATGTAATAGTTCACTTAAGACTTAAAAAATATCATCCTACATATGAATCAAGTAAGGCATCTAAGTATCCCTATGCTAGATACTAATTTGAATTCCTTATTTCATAAAGAAAGATAAATCATACTTTGTTTATTCGTATGTTCTATCTCCCTATTCCCTCTCCTGAGTTCACAAGATTGACAACTGATGTATTCTAAGGGTCGTGAATCCTTAAAATTGGTAAAACAAGAATAAACAAGCAACCAATAAAGATAAGCAAATCAACAAACTTAATTCAAAACAAAAGTAATCATGATCTTGGCCTTAACCCCGGAAAAGGAGTTTTAGCCTTTAATGGAAATATTCATCATCCAATCCCTTAGATTGATGATACAAAATATGAAAGAAACTAAAGTAAAGAGATATAAACCCTTAAATAAGTGTTGATCCGCCCCCACAACTAGTTCAAGACGTCCAAAAGTATGTAAAAACGTGATACAACAAGTATTTATAGTATAAGGGTAAGCCAAATCCGTGTAGGGATTGAATTGGAGTGAAAAGCCCAGGGGTGGAGTAGACCATGTGCCATACCATCTATTCCGATGGAATGGATCATGCTGTGCACCCTATTCCATATGAATAGAGCCTGCGACGCATTCTAATAGCATGATGCTACTGGAATTTGTCCTCCGAATTTTCAGTTAAGTATTGGTCCTTCCTCCGTTCATCCCTTGTCTTGTGGTGTCTTTCCAATGATTTTTCAGACTATATAAAATTAATATATCATCATGTTAAGCTCATAAAGGATCCTACAAGAAAACATCACACGAATTAAAGGTACAAGCACACAACATTCATCATGATGAATCAAAAACAAGAGCTTAGACTAGGTTGATTTCCATGATCTTTCACTTCAAGTTTCCACTCTTTCCTTGACTCAATTGAAATTTTTACACTTCTAACAAGTTT